>NC_051222.1:8334635-8347135 GCF_015220715.1 Pygocentrus nattereri | reverse complement strand
TTTAACCTCCGCATTTGACCCATCTGTGCAGTGAAACACCACATACACTCTAGTGAGCACACACACACACTAGGGGGCAGTGGGCACACTTGCCTGGAGTGGTGGGCAGCCCTATCCGCAGCGCCCGGGGAGCAGTTGGGAGTTAGGTGTCTTGCTCAAGGACACCTCAGTCACGTGCTGTTGGCTCTGGGGATCGAACCTGTGACCTTCCAGTCACAGGGCCGGTTTCCTAACCGCCAGCCCACGACTGCCCTGTATGCGAAATTATTTTGCGAAACACAGCTATTTTCAAGACCCCTAGCGCTGCGTGCAAAAGTTTTGGCACCCCAGCCAAATTTTGATGCACAATTACGAATTACTAATTCATTATTTTCTAAATTTAACATATTTGGGGATAAAATAAAACATAAGATGTGACCTGTTCAAAAGTTATTTTTTATGTTTTTCCTGAATATGTTAAACTCAAGAAAAAGAAAGACATTTTTCCAGAGTATGGGGGGGAAGTTATTTTCAGTTAGAAAGTCAACAAAACATCATTTGGGTGCTCAAACATTTTGCATATGACTGTACGTGTAGAGCGAGTTGTTCATTCAGATGATTTTATTATGAATGCAAGTGAACGGGCTCAAAAAAAACAAAGCAAGCTAAGCAAAAAGTTCATCAGCTTCAGCTGTTTTAAAGCTGCCAGCAAAGTCATGACCTGCGTTTGATGTAACACTAGCAGGCATTATGATTAAAAAAATACTTTGATTCACTTTTCTTGCATAAAATGGACCTGATTTTATTAAATCCAAACACAGTTTTTTAAATAACAATGTGTGCAGGATTATTTTTGGCCCATGTTGCCTTGAGGCAACATTGTGCAATGGTGGAAAGAAATGATACATAGCCATGTTTGCTGATGTGTTGAGGCCTGGCTTGTGCTTGGCTGCATCCGTTCCACCGTCACACAATGTTGCTTCTAGGCAACAAACTGATCATTCTGAAAAAAAATGTGTGCAGCATTCCTTTTGGGGTTTGTTGCCTTGAGGCAACATTGTGCGACAATGAAAAGAAATGATACAGAGCCGTGTTCCCTGAAGTGTTGGGACCTGGCTTCTGACTGGGTACGTCCATTGCACTCTCACAATGTTGCTTCTAGGCAACACATATTTCTGCAAATTCTTATGACACAAAAATGGTACTGACTGTTAAAAAAAACAAGGTTTAAAAGTGTCCATTAAGTAATAATATGACCAAGTACATGCTTTTAATGGACTTACTCAAACTGTTCTCTTTATTATTAAACCTAGATTTGTTGTTAAATATGTATGCATTTACTGTAAAATGAGGAAAATAGGTTTGTTGCCCTGAGGCAACATCGGGTAGAGAGTTAGTCGATATGGGATTTTTGTCTGCTAATTATTTTCAGCATGTGGACCAATTTGTGGGCGGAGATTGGATAGGTCATTTAGGACTCTGACCCAGGAAAGGCCAAAACAGCACTTTTACTCTTAGATCTTTGATACAAATGACACGTAGACCTTTGGTGAACATGCTTACAGCAGAAAATGCTCATGTTTCCAGGATTTTAAGGCACACAAGACACATTTTAAAGGAAAGTTGCACAGCATTATTTATTCAAGTGAAAGAACAATGAGTGGCTGTTTTAAATGCTTCTCAATGTATGAGATGATGCCACTGAAATCTAGGAGACTATCCTCTTCTATTGCTTCTCTTTCTGCCACTGCCAATCAGGAGACCCTCTCTATCCTGCCGAGAGAGAGAGAGGGGTTTCTCAGTGTTACTGTTTACTCTACACTGTTTGCTGTTTGTAAACAGTTAAAGGACTCTTGACATTATATCTGTAGTGTTGTATTTCAGTGTTGTGTCTATGTGAAAAGCCACAAGTGCTTCAAAGACAATGCTTAAGCCTACTGGCAGTAAATATCATCTCCAAGCTTAGTCCTATACTCTTTAAAATAAAGGTTCCTTAATGGTTCTCGGCTTCGATTTACAGTTCTGGGAGAAAGCCTTAATGTCTTAAAAACATGGTTCTTCAATGGTTCTCCTTAATAAAGACTGATTTTATATGGAACGATGAACACTCAATCCATTTGCATACTTGTTGCATGGCAATATGGCTCTTCAGATTGATGGAGAATGTGTTGTAATTGATTATATATAGAAGCTTTTTGTTAAGGGTTCTATATAGCACCAAAAGGGGTTCTGTTATTGTTGCGATGGCAAGCTCATAACCCTTTTAGGTGCTATATAGAACACGTTTTGGTGCTACACTCTTAAGGGTTGATGGTTCTATGTATAACAATGAACACACATGCTTGGAACAATTGCAGAACCCTTTTTAGTGCGACGTAGAACTGTGTCATGCTTTAGTGGTTCTTTGCATGGTGAAATGGTTCTTGATCTAGAATGTGTTGTGTGTTCTTCTATATAGCATCAAAAGGGTTCTGCTATTGTTACAATGTCAAGCAGAACCCTTTTTGGTGCTATAGAGAACCATATCATGCTTAAATGGTTCTTGATCTAGAACGTGTTGTATATGTTTCTGTATAGCACCAACAGGGTTCTGCTATTGTTAAGACGTCAAGCTTGTAATAAAAGCAGAACACTTTATGGTGCTACATGGAACCCTTTCATGCTTAAACCATTCTTTGCAAGGTGAAATGGTTTTTGATCTAGAACATGTATGTGGTTCTGTATGCTATCAAAGGGGTTCTGCTATTGTTACGATGTCAAGCAGAACCCTTTTTGGTGCTATAGAGAACCATATCATGCTTAAATGGTTCTTGATCTAGAATGTGTTGTATATGTTTTATGTATAGCACCAAAAGGGTTCTGCTATTGTTAAGACGTCAAGCTTGTAATAAAAGCAGAACACTTTATGGTGCTACTTAGAACCCTTTCATGCTTAAACCATTCTTTGCAAGGTGAAATGGTTTTTGATTTAGAACATGTATGTGGTTCTGTATGCCATCAAAGGGGTTCTGCTATTGTTATGATGTCAAGCTCGTAACAAAAGCAGAACCCTTTTTGGTGCAATATAGAACCATTTTCAAAAAGGTTCTATAAAGAACTGTGTACAAGACATTGTCCATCAATCATGCAGATGGTTCTTTGAGTGTTCATGGTTTTATGTAGAAACACTGTCCTTACTGAAGAACCCTTGAAGATCTTTTTTAAGAGTGTGCAGGACCTTAACAAGAAACTGTGAAGAGGTTCTTCATACTCGCACGTCTCTTTTACAGAAATGGTTCTTCAAATGGACATTGCGGCCTAAAACCAGGGGTCAGTTTGTGATGTGTTGTGTTAAATGATTTGTGTCGCAGCACCGAATCCCTGAGCCTCGGTTTGGTAGAATTTTATATCCTTTTCAGATTTTTTTTAATCATTGTTCTCTCACTTCAGTACCCAGCACTGATTACGCAATACATCATAGAACCATTTGGAATCCCTGTGGTGTCAGTGTATCCTGACTGCTAGCCTAATAGCCTACTGATTTGTAGGCTAATAAACACAACCACGCAAACAAGCATTTTAGGGTCACCGTTCATAAAAATAAAATTAGTAGACTTCTAGAAGTCATAATATTTTAAGAAAAAAGTCTTAATGTTTCAAGAAAAAGTAATATTTTGATAAAAAGTCATAATATTTTGATAAAAAGTCATAATATTTTGATAAAAAAAGTAATATTTTGAGAAAAAAGTAATATTTTGAGAAAAACCCTTAATATTTTGAGAAAAGTCATAATATTTTGAAAAAAAGTCATAATATTTTGAGAAAAAAGTCATATTTTGAGAAAAAAGTCATAATATTTTGATAAAAAGTCATAATATTTTGATAAAAAAGTAATATTTTGAGAAAAAAGTAATATTTTGAGAAAAACCCTTAATATTTTGAGAAAAGTCATAATATTTTGAAAAAAAAAGTCATATTTTGAGAAAAAAGTCATATTTTGAGAAAAAAGTCATAATATTTTGAGAAAAAGTCATATTTTGAGAAAAACCCTTAATATTTTGAGAAAAGTCATAATATTTAAAAAAAAAGTCATAGTATTTTTAAAAAGTCATAATATTTTGAGAAAAAAGTTATACTCCATTTAACATGAGGAGGTGCTGCCTTCCCTTTGCAAAGCCTTTGGCCACAATATTGCGACTTTACCTGGTTTTAATGCCACTTTAATTTTTTTTTCTTGAAATATTACAACTTTTTGCTTGAAATTGTACAGCTTTTCTCGAAATATGACTTTTTTCTAAATAGTGTTTTTTTCTCAAAATAGTACCACTTTTTTTTTCTCGAATTAGTACAACTTTTCTCTCAAAATATAACTTTTTTCCCAAAATACTGTGACTTTTTCTCAAAATGGTGTGACTTTTTTTCTCTAAATAGTAGAACTTTTTTTCTTGAAATGGTACGACTTTTTTGTCGAAATATTATGTTTTTTTTCCTCTAAATATTCCGACTTTATCCTCAAAGTCTACTATTTTTTATTTTTATTAACCGTGGCCCTGTTAATGGCCTTGTAAGGTCGCTAGATAGCCAGCTACCTTGCTAACTTTAGGGTTTAGCTTTTGCTCCTCCTCATCTCATAAGGTAGTTGTGTCATTTAAGTGATCAGTTCTCTCTACTGTAATAAAACGTATTCCTGTTATTACAGTTATATGACGGCTCTAAGAGAAACACTTCAAAACAGCCCCCAAAATCCACCCCAAAGCTCGTAGCAATAGTTGGAAGATTAATTTTGGCCCAATCCTCTGAAAGGCTCTTTGAGGAACTAAAAGTGGTCCTTCTGGCGCTCCATAGAACCTTTATGGTACCTTTATTTTTAAGAGTGTAGTCTATAGACCTTCAGCTTTCAACCATTTAGTTCTTATTGCAAGCAGTGTGTTGTAAAGTAGGCCTTGCAGCTTGTCTTTCAACTACTACAGTCCACTTATATTGGTGGCGTATGTTCTTCCGGTGCCAATCTCCGGTTTGACCATCCAGCTTCAAGCAACTCCTACTCATACAGCTCCTCAGGACCTCCTGTGGACCACCTGCGGACCATGCTTTTTGATTGGCTGAAGTAGCCAAAGCTTTGCTCTCAGGGTAATCTCATTGACTTGTGCCATTTCCACGTCTATTGACATTCCACTATTGTGAACAGACAGTAGGACAGTTTTTATGTATGATTATATCTAGTCTGCTGTATTATTTACAGCCTTCTTTAGTGTGTTGGTAGAAATTTCTAAGTTGTTATTATTATAATTATTGAGTGTATATTGGTGGTGAATGTATTTGATGAATTCATAATTGTTTATAGGTTCTATGGTGGCCACACAGTATTGCCTTTAGTAGAACTGGACTTTTGTACATATAAGCAGATTCATTTTTTTATGTTCGTAAACATCGGAGCTACTGTTCAACTCTTGATCTTTAACCTTTATGATATGTTTATATGAGTTTATCATGGCATGATTTGTATGACATGATGCATAGATAGAATATGTCATCCACAGGTTATTCACAATAGTCTTAACTGAAATATGAAAGCTTTTATTAATATAACAGCTTCCTCACTAGGCTCAAAATCTCGTAGGAAACTAGTTAATAAACCTTTCAAAGGCTTTCGGTGCCACTGCAACGCCTTTAAAGGACTACTCCAGCATTTCCAACTTAATCTCTATTTACCGCATCTGTATTGTACAATGAATTGCAGTAGATAATCATTTTGACCCATTTTGCTGTAGTTAGAAAGGAAAGGGAAACGTCTTGACTTGAAACTCACTTGTAGTAGAAGTTTCAATGAAGCTCAATGGAAAAATAAGCGGATTTACATGCACTCCATAATCCGATTATAATCGGATTTCCGCAGTTAGCGCTAAGATTTCTTAGTTTGAAGTAAGGTCTAGGAATCTGATTAAGAAGTCCGATAAAGACCGTCGGATTCTAGCTCAGATTTCTCAGTGCATGGGTACCCTTACTCTGATTTCTTTCCGGTTTCTCAGACGGCGGTACTGGAAATAAGCAAGCAGTGTCGCCGCAAGACGCAGCAAAACCCTTTTAGAGCGACACTGAAACCAAATACATGCTTGACAGAATGAAGGGTTTAAATATTCTTCATCTTCTAGATGATGCTTGTTCATATTTTCAGGTAAAGTGGCGCAATGCTTTAAGCTGCAGCATGTAGTTTTGAGTTACATTATGCCTCCGTCACGACATTTTCTTTGAGTTTATTGGCTGGTTGCAGTCCGACTATTCAAAATTCAGTCTATTATACAGTTTTACTGTCAGCCGTTTAGTCCTACTGTCAAACTGAAGCCACACAATATAGAAAGTAGTTCTGGTTACTTCTGCTTTCCCCAATAGAGTCCAGCTGCAGACACAATGGCAGAAGCAGCCCAACATCTGCCTTCAACTTTCATCTGCTGCTGCTTAGCGATATCATCCCTTAATCCGTTTCTCGTCCACAACACAGCTAGAGAGTTACATTTAATGTCCCTCCCTGTCGAAAAAAAATCCAACCCATTAAAAGTGTCTGTTGGTTCCTGGTGGTTTTCAGTAGTCGCTAATGGTATACTGTGTTTTCCTGATGGGTTGATATCACAGTGTAAAATATTCTGGTGTTTTGGGACTGATTTCACATAAATTCGCTTTCTAATGGCCTCTAATGGCAACCATCAAGCCAATTCAGCAAAACCATCAGGTTTTTATTCCTAACGGGCCTGCAAACACAGTTATGTTGTGACACAGTTACCTTGGTGACAATGCTCTACATTGTCACAATGTCGAGATGCAGTTCCTCAGAAAGTTATGACAACGTCGGACAACTTTCTAGAATCATTATTGAGCTCTATTTTAATCAACATTACAGTTCTTGATAGCTGCTTCTAGTCGTCTTCAGCACGGCTTTCGTGAGTTTCAGTCGTTTTTTTTTCCGATTAGAGATGGACAGATCACCTGTTATGACAGGTGACCCCAAACTTTTTGAGCAGTATTGTAGATTTCATGTTGAGACGTGCTGGAGCGTTCCTTTAAAGTTCTAAGCTAAGAGTGATGAGACTGAGGCTTTCTCAGATCCTCAGGCCACCGTGTTCTGGACCTTTTGATCTTAATGCCATCCTAATAGGCTACAGATGGTCAATGGTGGTTTCCACCATATCTCAGAAAGCGTAAACGCAGATTTTGGGTGTTATTTTGTTTGATGTCATCAAGGTTTCTTCTAAACCCTAAGAAAGTTGTTATTTATTTATTAATTTTTTGGTTTGTTTTGCAGTCGTAGACTTATCAAGGTTGAGAGCGTCTGAAAAAAAAAAGGTCTGGCATTAAACTGGTTCTATATTATAAGGTATAATAATGGAATGTTGATGTCTAATAAGCTGTATTTGGACACTGTTGGGAAAACATCCAAAGATGGTTCTTCAAAGGTAAGATAAAAGGACTTATTCTATCTGGAACCATGAGCTCTATATAGAACCATTTCTTGCCCCAATTGGTGAAACGTTTCTTCAGATTGTTGCCTATAGTTCTATATGGAACCTTTCCGAAAGAGTTCTATATAGCACCAAATAGGGTTTTTCTATTCTTACCATTTCAAGCTTGTAATAATAGAAGAACTCCTTTCTGGTGCTAGATAGAACCATATACAGCACATTATCCATCTATCTGAAGAACGCAAAGAATTATTTCAGCATAAAATGTTCTATATAGAACTCATGGTTCTAAACAGAACCATTGCCTTCACTAAAGAACCCTTGAAGACCCATCTGTTTTTAAGAGTATAGTTGGTAAATGGCAGGAGGTGGAAACTTTGTTGATGTCAAAGTTTTACCACTTAAAAATGCTAAACCTGAAAACCAAGCACAAAAGACGGTTCTTCAAGGTTCTTCTTTAGTAAAGAAAATGGTTCGAAACAGAAGCATGAACACCCAAAGAATGCTTTGCATAATTCAAGCGTTCTTTGCATGGTGTAGTGCTTCTTCAGATTGATGGAGAATGAGCTGTAGATGGTTCCATATAGCATCAAAAGGCAATATTTTATGGTGCTATATAGAAGCCTTTTCAAAAAGGTTCTTTATAGAACCATCTACAGCACTATGCGATCCACCATCTGAAGAACCCTTTCATGATGCAAATAACCCTTTAATCATGCAATGGGTTCTTTGAGTGTTCTTGGTTCTATTTAGAACCGTTTTCTTTACTAAAGAACCCATGCAGAACTATCCTTTGTGCTTTGTTTTCAGGTTTAGCTTTTTTAAGTGGCTTTCGTATGACGGGGAAAATCTTTAGGGTAATTACTGGTTTACCACTACAGTTGGCTAAAGAGAACATGAGAGCTCTCCATCCACTCTGGTTCTTGGTGGTTGCTTTTCACTCTTCGTTAGTTTGTAAGACATATTTACATGATTTCAGGCCAAATTTGTCAAGGCCTTCAATATCTATGGTGATGTAAAAACTACAAATCCACACTTTTTTTCCCCCCCAGTATGTATTCAGAAAGTTACACTAACTTTAATAGCAACATACTGTACCATCCAAGTATTGATGTACTTTGTATTTTGGTGAACACTGTATCTTAAAAGTCCAAATTCCAGGTGTGTTTTAAAGCGTTCTTTCAGTATCTGTGACACAGGCACACATTTGTTTTCACATTTTTGTTTTCTTGGTGCAACTGTGCTACTTTTAACTTTGAAAGCTAAATGTGTTTATTTCGATATCATTTATCTCCATTCTGCGTTTTAAATATTCCTGCTCAGAGCATTCCGACTTCTGAAGTCCGTAGAGATTGTGGCTTTTTCTCTTGATCGTTTTTCAAGATGATGTCTTTCCCTTTTCAAAAACCTTCCACAGCTTTCACTGCCAGTATTGCACATTTTAGATGAACTGTGTCATTGAGTGTGTTTACATTACATTACATAATCAGATTTTTGCAGTTATTGGTTTATTGAACTGGTCATGCTCACAGCATACTCAATTTTTTTTAGATCGCAGCATAGTCTAGAAATCCGATAAAGAGAACAGGACTTTAGCTCAGTAAACAGATTTGTCAGTGCATGTGTGCTCTTACTCTGATTTCTTTCCGATTTCTCAGTCTGAGCATGTGCGAAAACAGGGCGTGGCGCTGGAAATAAGCAAAGCAGCGAAACACTTTTGGAGCGATGCTGAATCCGACTAAGTGCTGGACGAAATGACCGATATAAAAATGATCCATCTTCTATTTGATATATGTTCATATTTTCAGGTAAATTGACTATGTTAAAACAAACAAACAAACAAACTGTGGCCAAAGTAGTTTTGCCTTCCGTTTTTACATCACGTGGGTTTGCTCCAAAGCAGAAATCAGATTACTGCCTGACATATGTAGACCCGGAGTTTCCCATTATATGATTAAGTGCAGGTAAACGTGTTGATCGGATTGTTGTTCGTCTTCTGTTATCGGACGATTAAGTGCATCTAAACGCACTCAATGACATGGAGAAACATTCAAACGTTGGTAGACTTTACTGCAAATGGCTTGCCTTATCGCTGCTTATTGAACTCGAACTCGATCCTTATTCAAGGCCTTAAGAAAAGACAGAGTCAAGCGGATTTCAATCTAAAAGTTAGATTGCGATAACCCTATTTTTTTTTTTGGAAAATTTCAGTTGGGTTATGGCCAAAAGTCATTGTAAATATCATTTGTGCCTTTATTTTTCGAGTTGTGGCTTCTTTCAATACAGTAGGGAGCTTTGTGGAGTTTGTCATCCTGCCATTGTGCAAATGTAAGATTCTAACTTTCAAAAGAGAATTTTGTGATTGTGGTTTTGCTGCAACATTTGTATCGCCGCTGGTTTATTATGTGTCTGTAAATGTATATTTTATAAATCTTGCCATTGAACAACAACGCTTTTTACCAACGAGCCTCCAAACTCTCCTTGTCTTCATTCACCTTTTCCTTGTTGGCCTCAGGCTGGACGCTCTGTGTGTGCTAAATGTGTCCACTAGGGGGCACAAAGCCTTAGTGCTTCCTATGTGGTTCACACTTCCATCATCCTACCTAGGGGTTAAGATGAGCCAGACTGTAGTCCATCTGTTTCTCTACATACTATGTTTGCCTGTTCTTCAATGGTCAGGACCCCCACAGAGCAGGCATTGTTTGGGTGGTGGGTCATTCTTAGCACTGCAGTGACACTGGCATGGTGGTGGTGTGTTAGTGTGTGTTGTGCTTGTGTGAGTGGAGTTTTTAAACACTGTGTCCACTCACTGTCCACTCTATTAGACACTCCTACCTTGTCGGTCCACCTTGTAGATGTAAAGTCAGAGACGACAGCTCATCTGCTGCTGCACGGTTTGTGTTGGTCATCCTCTAGTCTTTCATCAGTGGTCACAGGACGCTGTTGGCTGGATATCTTTGGCTGGTTGACGATACTCAGTCCTGGTCTTTGAAAACTTCAGCAGCACTGCTGTCTGATCCACTCAGACCAGCGCAACACACACTAACACACCACCACCATGACGGTGTTAGTGCAGTGCTGAGAATGACCCACCACCCAAATAGCACCTGCTCTGTGAGGGGCCATGGGGGTCCTGACCACTGAAGAACAGGGTAACAGAGTATCAGAGAAACAGATGGACTACAGTCTATAACTGTAGAGCTACAAAGTGCAGCTACACAGTAAGTGGAGCTGATATATAAGACTTTTTGGACTATTCTGATTGGTCGGCTTATGTTCACCCAGCTATATTCACAAAGCTAGTGAAGGCCTCAAGCTCCTATTACCTCTTAGTTTCATTAGCCTCACAGATGTAGTGCAAAACTATAGCCAGTTCAGACACCAAACATGGCTTAGCTTATTCATCACGTATGGAATGAGCCAAAATGAACTAAATATTAAAAATAAACACAAAACTGCTGCTTTACGTTTTGCCTTTCTGACTGTGTTTGATGCTGAAAGGGGTTTATAAAGAGTGCATCCCCAAAAAGGCAGCCCAGATCTAACAGAACTGAATGAGTGTCTCTAAGGATGCTGAGGTTGTGTGGTGATTCTGAACTGCAGGATCTTTTTAATGGTAAAATCTATTCAGCATAAGCAGCAAATATTGGCAGCACTAACACAGCCTGCAGAACTGTGCTGCTTTAACTGTACCTGAGTGCAGATCTCTCTCTCTCTCTCTCTCTCTCTCTCTCTCTGTCTAAAAAAAAGTAAAAAATGAGAGAAGAAAAAAGGAAAGTAGTTCAGTCCCACAGTGCTGCAATAACACGAATGATACAGTATAATCAGACAATTAACACTTTACAATAGTAAACAGTGGATTTGTGGAAGTGGAAAATATCAAATATAGAAACACAGTTTAATTATATATAATATACACACTATATGTTCAAAAGTATTCACTCATCTGCTTTCACACGCAATGAACTTGACTGACATGCCATTCTTAATTCATACTCTTCTGGGAAGGCTTTCCAGAAGGCTTAGGAATGCATTTATGGGAATGTTTGGCCATTCTTCCAGAATTTGTGAGGTCAGACACTGATGTTGGACGAGAAGGCCTGGCTCGCAGTCTCCGCTCTAATTCATCCCAAAGGTGTTCTGTCGGGTTGAGGCCAGTCAAGTTCTTCCACACCAAACTCGCTCATCCATGTCTTTATGATGGACCTGCTTTGTGCACTGGTGCCCAGTCATGTTGGAACAGGAAGGGGCCGTCCCCAAACTGTTCCCACAAAGTCGGGAGCATGAAATTGCCCAAAATCTCTTGGCGCTGAAGCTTTAAGAGTTTCTTTCACTGGAACTAAGGGGCCGAGCACAACTCCTGAAAAACAACCCCACACCATGATCCCCCCTCCACCAAACTTTACACTTGGCACAGTGCAGTCAGACAAGTACCGTCTCCTGGCAACCGCCAAACCCAGACTCATCCATCGAATTTCTAGACGGAGAAGCGTGATTGGTCACTCCAGAGAACACGTCTCCACTGCTCTAGAGTCCAGTGGCGGCGCTTTACACCACTGCATTCCACGCTTTGCATTGCGCTTGGTGATGTAAGGCTTGGATGCAGCTGTTCGGCCTTGGTAACTCATTCCATGAAGCTCTCTACGCTGTTCTTGAGCTGATCTGAAGGCCACATGAAGGTTGGAGGTCTGTAGTGATTGACTCTGAAGGAAGTTGGTGACCTCTGCGCACTATGCGCCTTAGCATCCGCTGACCCGCTCTGTCATTTTACGTGGCCGACAACTCCGATAGTTATATAGATATTTCTCTTTTTTCTCCTCTCTCTCTGTTCTCTCTCGCTCTATCTCCTTTATGTCTCTCTCTCTCTCTCACTCTCTTAACCCCCCTCCCCTTCCTTTAAGTCTCTCTCTCTCTCTCTCTCTCTCTCTGTCTCTCTGTCTGTCTGTCTGTCTCTCTCTCTCTCTCTCTCTCTCTCTCTCTCTCCCCGTGTTCGAGTCCTCTCGCGCTCGGAATGCGGACGCTGACGCTGTTTTTTTCCCCCCTCTGGCACGCGGCACAGTGCTGCGCGCGCTACCGGGCGACTCGACC
>NC_051222.1:8277135-8329635 GCF_015220715.1 Pygocentrus nattereri | reverse complement strand
GGACCACCTGATATGCCCCAAGGACTGGTTTAAGAAACACTGCCCCAGATTTCTTTGCTCTCTTTGTTGACATCTCTTGGTTCTCTCAGTTCTAGTTCCTTCAACCAGAGCGTCCTGGCACCATGTTCTACGGCTCCTCGTCTGCCAGCATGTCACTGCCCTCTAAGAACCGCCTGAAGCGCCAGAGTCGTACCTTCACTCAGGTTCTGTATCGGACGCTGAGCTACCGGGACCGCCGCTCCGTCACTGACCTTCCCGAGCAGGTCCGAGACGACCCTGCCGAGCTCTCCACTCAAACATCTGCACCTGGCGTATTAAAGATCTTTGGAGATGAAATTAGCGCCGGTGCTAATTATAAGAGCGTTTTGGCCACACCCCGTTCCAGCGCTCAAGAACTCATTAAGGAGGCACTCGAACGCTATTCACTCAACAAAGCTTCTGCCAGCAACTACGTGCTGTGTGACGTCATCGGGCGATTCGAGGGCGCAGATCGCCGATGGCGGACTGAATGTTTGCGAGCTTTGGGCAACAACGAAAAGCCCCTCCTCCTGCAGGATCTGTGGAAGCCGAAGGAGGGGTTTGCCCGGCGCTTTGAACTAAGGCGAAGGGCGGAGGTGGAGGAACTGGCTGCCAAAGAGAAAGACACCGTGACCGCAGGTAACACATATATACCCTTAAACACAATAAATGCAAGCGAGTGGGCACAATTAACATAATTAGCATGGCACATTTGGTTCATTACGGCATCCTAGTCCTCAGAGCTCATGAAGGTCTGATGACAGTTGCTTTAATCTAGCTCCCAGTACACCTGTACCAGTTATTCAGTTGTTGACTGCTTAGTTTAGGTGTGGTGGAAGCTAGGGTAGAGAAAAAAATGTGGATTTTCTGATGGGCACTAAGGACTGGGCTGAAAAACACTGCACTGTACTTACTCTTCAAGACAGAGGCACAGGTACTACAAGTTTTGGCCCCAGATGATCTACCCAGAAAGGGTTGACAGTCTGTTGCATATTATCAGATGACCACAAGTATCGGAATCCTGCTTGTTACCCTCTGAAGGGTTATCTGCACTTAGGATACAATGGGAAACAGCATCTCTTCTTCTTCTTGGGGTTACCAACACAGCATATGTCGGTATGATCCTGTGTTACATGCCGGGTCAGTTTTGTTGTAACAAATCATGTTTTGGCAATCACCGGCCTTACACGTCACACACACAAAGAAAGCCTAGCTACATTAAGCCATGAAACCCACCAGATAACCCACCAGATTCATCGGCGACAGCTGGCCTGTGACACTATGGTACTTCCGACTGTCTAGCTCTCACTTTGTCCATGGGCGTGCTGAGTACAGCACTTGTCTTTTCAGGGGGGAAATCCCAAGTGAGCATGAGGGTGAATCCTACCCGTTAGTGCTGTGACCTGAATGTGTCTCTACAAGGTCAGAAAGAGAGGTTGATGTCGGGTGGAGCACAGTATAACCCACTGCCCAATCAGCAAATCGCTGCGAGTTCAAGTTCCACTGCCAGAGTTAGTATCAGATGAAGGTTTCTTTTACGGACTGTGGTGTGGGGCTTGTATCATTTCTGAGCATAACGAATACATAAAACCAGTTATAAATACATTGAGATACAAATGATGTATAAACACGATATATTGGCCACAGAGGTTTTATAGGATGCTTTATCATGTTCAGGTGCTTTTGCATAACGAACATGTACCACTTTATAAGAGTCACTCTGTAGCTGAAGAAACTACACCGTTTTTGCTCTCCCCTCTCTTTCTGTTCCGTCTCCTCTTCTGTACTGTCTACCTCAGCATTCGCTAAAGACAGTGTGAATCCCATGAGCCTTGTTTACAGACAAGCAGGAAGGAGGCAGGATAGCAGCACATGAGCCGTTCTTCTACGATACCTGGATTATGAATCCTTTCGTCTTATAATACAAGTTGAGTAATGCAAGCAACCTTATGTGATATTTTCATAATAGACTAGATTTAGGTTGATTTGAGTTTATACACACGGTAGCAGTGGGTGTGGTTGGAACACCCAAACTCAATAATTAGGAAGGGTGTCCACATACTTTTGCCGTGTAGTATTAACATAGATGTATGCCTTGCGGAGTCAATCCAGTTGTATTTAAGGCCCAATCCCAGTTCACCCCTTGCCCCTACCACTTAGCCCTTAGACCTCTGTTTTGTGCATTCACGTCTAGGGGTAGGGTGTCCCAATTCAGGTTGAGATAGAGGGGTAGGTCGAAGTGTTAGCCCTCCAGACGGAGCTTTTTCAGAGGCTACAAACAGAGGGTTATGAGAAAAAAGATGGACAAGATGGAGCACAAGAGAGCAAAGAAACCCCCAAATGTGAAAATCTTCTCTGTTCAAAAATTACAACTATCGTTTTATCTTAGTTTAGTGTTGTTTCAGTGTATTTTGTTCGTTTTCTTCATAACAAGCATAATAAATCACTGATAGCATGCTAATGTCTCGGTAGCTCGCTCGCTAACTTTCCCGGTCCACCTTAAATAGTCCAGCTGTTCTGACACCCTGAAGCTCCAGGATGTAACTGCTGCACCATTTAAGGTGGAACGGGAAAATTTGAACAAGAAGCTGGTGAACATTACATTTACATTTATGGCATTTGGCTGACGCTCTTATCCAGAGCAACTTACAATTTGATCATTTTACGTAGGTAGGCCAAGGCGGTGTTAGGAGTCTTGCCCAAGGACTCTTATTGGTATAGTGTATTGGGTGTTTGCCCAGGTGGGGATTGAACCCCAGTCTACAGTGTAGAAGGCAGAGGAGTTACCCACTACACTATCCAACCACTGAACATCTGACTTCAGCTTCATATCACTGAAGAATTGGGGGGGGTGATAATAAATAATTGCCCCCCTTTGAAGGCGTATGATCCCGAAATGTAACTAAAGCCCAGCAGTGAGGAGCTGAACTTTCCCCTCCTCTGCTGTCACTGAAGATGGACCAGGGCGCCTACAGAGCAGCGCTGTTAGTCTGTTAATTTGAGGGTTGTGCTATTTCATAGGGCAAGATTTCAACCACTACCTCTTGTAGCTCATTTCCAAGGGATTAGTGTGACGCTCGAAAACAAGGGGTAGGGGTAAAAACGAAGGAATGCACTGGGCCTAAGATTCGGCAAAATGTCGAAGAAAAATGTGATTTGTTGGATGCCTCATTTGCATACTGCAGCCTTCTGCACTATCTGTATTGCGATAAAAGTTAACAAGCAGTATAGTGCGATTCCCTACACGGTGCTGCTACTGAATAATTCAGAAATAGGAGAGAAAACAGAGCATAAACTGCTCTATCACTCACTACACTGCATACGTTCTGACGCTGGACAGTAATAAGCTGAGAAGCATCTCTTTCTTCTTCTATCTCGCCCTTTCTTTGTTTGTTGTAGTGCTAAATTACAAATTTAACAAGGTGGCCGTTCAGCCAAAACACAGAGTGGAGGTTAAATCAATATCAGCAGCAGCATTACTCTGGATAATTTATCCTCAGCCTGATCTGCTTTTCTCTTGGCCCTACAAAGGATACGAGTGTGTGTGTGTGTGTGTGTGTGTGTGTGTGTGTGTGGCTATGCTACACAACTGACACTGTAGAAGAAGGCAGGTGAGAAAGCTACACTGGCTTCGTGTAACCAGACCCTATTAAACTGAGCCATTGGAAACAATTCCGTCACTCACCCTGTGCTGAAGTTGGACCTCTTAGTTTAGTGTCCTTGTCTTGGCTTTATACACCGATCAGGCATAACATTATGACCACCACCTTGTTTCTACACTCATTGTCCATTTAATTACACACTGCAGTCCATCTGTTTCTCTGATACTTCGTTAGCCCCCTTTTACCCTGTTCTTCAGGGCTCAGGACCCCCATGGACCCTCAGGAACTACATTCCCAGCACCGCAGAAACACTGACGTTGTGGTGGTGTGTTTGTGTGTCGCGCTGGTCTGAGTTGATCAGACCCAGCAGTGCTGCTGGAGTTCTTAAACA
The DNA here is from genome assembly GCF_015220715.1 of Pygocentrus nattereri. Taxonomy (NCBI): domain Eukaryota; kingdom Metazoa; phylum Chordata; class Actinopteri; order Characiformes; family Serrasalmidae; genus Pygocentrus; species Pygocentrus nattereri. The sequence goes on along the minus strand of NC_051222.1, from coordinate 8,325,624 downwards.
CTGTGTCCACTCACTGTCCACTCTATTAGACGCTCCTACCTTGTTGGTCCTCCTTATAGATGTAAAGTCAGAGACGACAGCTCATCTGCTGCTGCACAGTTTGTGTGGATCATCCTCTAGTCCTTCATCAGTGGTCACAGGACACTGTTGTCTGGATATTTTTGGTTGGTGGACTATTCTCAGTCCAGTAGTGGCACTGAGGTGTTTAAAACTCCAGCAGCACTGCTGTGTCTGATCCACTCAGACCAGCACAACGCACACTAACACACAACCACCATGTCAGTGTCACTGCAGTGCTGAGAACAATCCACCACCCAAATAGTACCTGAGTGTCCATGGGGGTCCTGACCACTGAAGAACAGGGTAACAGAGTATCAGAGAAACAGATGGACTACAGTCTGTAACTGTAGAACTACAGAGTGCGGCTCTACAGTAAGTGGAGCTGATAAAATGGACAGTGAGTGTAGAAACAAGGAGGTGGTCATCATGTTATGACTTCTTAAATCTCAGACTTTACAGGCCATTTTTCTTTAGAAGAACGTTTTTCTAGATCTTTCTTGCTCGTTATTATTTGCGTGTTTGGTGAAAGGCTCCACATTACTGAGTGATTCGTGATCGCGCCACCTTCATCTGAGGGATTTACACTGAAAACGAATGTGCCTAGCCCTCGGATTTAGACAGATAAACAAAGGTGGATGGATGGGGAGATTACACTTGCTCACCGTTGGTAATCCGCACACCAACACACACACACACACACACACACACACACACACATACACACGCACCTTCTTAATGTGTGACAGATGCCAGGTGGCATGGCGCATGGACTGTGCTGAGATATTTACCAATACACACTGACACCACCCATCACAAAGTAATCAATAATGCATAAATGGAATATTCAATAAGGCAATAGCGAACAAGCTGAACAGCCAGCCTTCCCATCCGAACTCCTGGGTTTAGAGTGACTGCATGTTTTTAATTAAACGCTGGATCACACTGTCTTTTAGAGTTGTAGATAGGGCCGGGCGATAAAACGATAGCGATATAAATTTCCTCGATACAACTAAAAGAAATGTTCGATAAATATTCGATTCAACCATTCGCACACTTCCACGTTATAGCGGCAGCCCTGGTGGCGTTTTCTACTGCAAGGAAGTGACACTACTCTGCTGTCGTCTGGAGAGGGCGCACTTCCGAGTTTTTCCACATGATTCGACAGGGAGGGGGCGACAAGTGAAATGAGTTGCCAGATTCTTTAGCAACCTCTGAAACATGTTGAACATTCCCTGTTTGAGTGGAGCGACCAGCGATCTGTTCTCCTGTGACCTAGTGCAAGTGACGAGATGAGTGGCGTAGCTGTACTGTCTTTCAGCGAACTCACCTTTTTCCGTACATCCTAACAAGCCTTAGCAGTGTTAAATCACGTCTCCTCCTCTCAAAGCACGGTTACTGCGCTCAAACATTCATATTGAAGTATCAGTGTATTCACAAGCCACGAAGGTGAACGAAGTTCCAGCCCTGATTTAAATGAAAGTAAACTTAGGAAGCTGTGAGGTATTGGAAAGTGGGAGACTCGAAGCAGTGCTGATGTACCAAGCCAGCTAATATTCGATGTTCATACTGAGTTGACGTTGTTGAGAAACTAATTGGTTTAGCACTGTTGTTGGCCTGTTGTTTAGCATTTGCCTAGCACTCGTCACCAGACAGCTAGTCATGATTATTCTTAAATTATGGGTATTACAAAAATTGCGGACATGCTTTTCCAGCTGAAACTTTCTCCCACTGTCCCGTGACAGATCTGTAATAACATATCGGCTCTAGTTGTAGATGAATTACTGGTTAGATTTAAATGTTGTGTTCTTAGCTAACGGCAAAGTGGTTATGTCAGAATTGTTGGCACTGTCAATACATCTGTTATAATATTCCGCCTCTCTATATGAACGTCCGATATGAGTCTTCTGTTTGTGTACTTCCCAGTCACAGCAGCAATCAAATAAACTCACCTTAGCTGCATCGGAAATGACTGGAAAAGTAAAGGGAAAGTAAAAGAAAAATATGAAAAATGAGTGGAAAGCCTTTCAAAAAGTTGCAAAAAATGCAAAGCAAACAGGACACCTGACAACCTTGCAACCATCCGGTAAACAGCACTTCAAACTTTCGTCTTTAAGAGATAGACGAGAAGACAACTCAGCGCGGTGGGTCTGAAAGGATGTGTAGGTGTCCACAAGCCCTCATTGAAAAGGAAAGTATAAAAAAAAAAAGAATAGGTTTTACTGGCTGATGAGTCTAAATATGTATTTGGGATTTCTTGGTTCATGAGAATCAGAAAATGCAACCAACGTCTATGACTGAATTTAGGAGATGTGGAAAAATATCACTGCAGATTTCTTTGAAAGTCTCCGGCAAAGGATTGAAGCAAAGAAGACACATTAAACACTAAAAGATTATAATTCATATCTAGGGCTTCTGTGTCATTTTCTGTTGCTGTTGTGCTAAAACCTTGTGCGCCACTTTTAGTCGCTTTCGAAATTTTTGCAGAATTTGAAAACGTCCTTGTCCGTTAGCCTTTGCATTGTGTTAAAATTCCATGATAAATAGGAACGGTCTAAAATTACATGGAAAATCGTTGTTACATGAACTTCCATTACAAGTTAATCATGTTTTTTGTTCTCCTGTAATGTTCAGGAAATTTTCTTCCAACAGCAATGTTTTCAACTGCTTTCCTGATGCGTAACTTATATTTAGTGGCTATTTTTATAGGAAATTAAACCCCTTTAATGCCCAGGAACTACCAGCAGGCCCAAGATTTTATGGCATACTTCAGTAACCTACGAGTAGCTCAGCCAGTCTGCAATGAGTTAAGTTAAGTGATACTTTTTTGATCCCACAACCGGGGAAATTCCACCTCCGCATTTAACCCATCCGTGAAGTAAAACACCACATACACACTAGTGAACACACACACACTAGGGGGCAGTGAGCACACTTGCCCGGAGCGGTGGGCAGCCCTATCCACAGCGCCCGGGGAGCAGTTGGGGGTTAGGTGTCTTGCTCAAGGACACCTCAGTCATGGACTGTCGGTGCTGGGGATCGAACCGGCAACCTTCCGGTCACAGGGCCAGATCCCTAACCTCCAGCCCATGACTGCCCCCAAGCCTGGGATTTGAAGCAGATTAGTTTCACACTTATCAGCTTCCTTAGATCAGAAGAACTGATCAAAATCACACTGACAATAGAAATTAAATTTACTTGATTTTACTAAAATCAATTGCGTCAGCACAATTATCGCCAAAGTGAAATCCATAGAAATGACATGCACATGTAACTCATGTAAATATAATGCATTACTGGCTGTGCCGGTTGACTGTGCTTTCACAGGGCTGAAAGAGTGGCAGAGTTCACCTCTCCAGTTAATGAAAGTGATGTAATCCGGGTGTCTGCTACAGGCATCCGAAGGTTACGCTGAGAGTCACGGAAGTTAATTGAGCTGTCCAGCAGAGAGTTGAGCTGCTCAGCCGTGCTGGGCAGCTGATAGGGGTGAAGATTTCTGACGTCACAACCATTTAATTTGAATGCATTTCTGTAGGAAATGATTCATCACAGAATCTCAAATCTCACCACAGTTCAATTCGATTCAACTATTTTGGGAGGATTAGAGGGGAATTCCACTCATTTTTGAATCATGCACTTGCTGAGGTGTAAACAAAGTGATGTAAAATGGCTCATTGTAGAGAAACTTAGAGTTGTAGAGAGACTCAGGTTTCTTCACAGTGGTGGTGATACGAACCAGGAGTCACAATGTCTACAAACCTGTCCTCTGAGGTTTATATGTGATGTTAGTTCTCATCTATTGTTGGTAAATGTGAAAAAATCGGCTTCTTTGGGAAGTATTCTACCATAAACACGTTGCATGTACCTCTTTTTCTGGATTAGCTTTTTGAAACCACATTTCTGGTCAAAGTTTCTATCACCATCACTGTGACTCTTAAGTTTTCCCGATTTTAGCTTTTCACATCCAACCACTCTCAATGACTGGTTGAATTGTACCGAAACTTTATAAAATCAATGGAAAAATACACTGAATGTGACCCAAATGTGACAGGAGGAACTATTTACACTGTACTAGAATACAGTTTTGGAGTGTATGTTATTATAATCAATTAAAATTTGTTGTAACATTCCCAAACCAACGCAACTGAATCACCACCTTTGGATCACGTCATGATGCACCAATGCATTTACTCAGGAATGTATTACTTATATTTTCAAGATTTCAGCTATAAAAGATCTAGTAAACAGTACTTGATGGTTCTTCCTGTCCTTACTGTTTTATTTCTTGTTCTATATCCTTGCTGTCTGAAGAAAACCATGTATCTCCATTGTTGTCGTTTCTCCGTTTTTCACATCATTTGAAAGTGCCTGTTGCCCTTTATATTGTTTGTAAATTTCATGAAGAATGGACCAAACGGAACTGCGCAAAATGACTTGGAAAGAAGTCTGTTTCCATTGACTTACATTAAAAGTAAAGCAGGTTGTTTTCCTTCTACTGTAAAATGATCATTTTGGAGATACAAGGTTTTCTTTCGACAATAGCGATATGGGTCTATGGACATGCATGTGTGTTATTTCCTTACTTGTGGATGTATTCTACTCTGTTGTGCTGCGATGGTGACCTGCTCCCAGCACCTCACATGCACTCCCCTGTGTTATCGTCTACCCTGAGTAGAGGGGGGCATGGTAGATGCCACCGGAGCTCCCCCCGGGGCTGGCGTATGGTACTACCCAGCACTCCGATTCTTAAAGGTGGGGACTGTCCTCAGGTATGGTGTCAACCACCAGCCCCACTGACCATCACTGTGTCTGACATTCCACTGCATATTCCATCTTTACATTACATCTTATAGGACTGCACAATCAATCTTGTTGTTTCTCATGATAGTTGAAATACTCCGATTTATCATACGCAGTGTTATTCACGATAACACACAACCTCTACATTCCTAGAGCTTCTATGTAAATCTTCTAATTAAAGAAGCCCAAAAATTCTACCAAACGTGCCTGAGGATTGTTAATTTCTCCCACCGAAGTATCCATTTGCATTACAGATAGAGCTGCAATGCTGTCACAATATCAGGTTCAGCTCAGCTTTTTAATTTTGCCAGATTAATCTGATTGTCGTTTTGTTCCAGTCAGTAGATAAAACATTATACAGTCCATCTTGCTTGGAGAACTGTATTGTTGTGTTAATTTCCGGATATTTTCTTTTTATTCTATTTCCTTTTTTTTTTTTTTTTAGGTTAGAAAACAAGAATAGCCTGTGTATAGTAATTGCATAGTAACAAGTTTGCATGCAATACGCTTCTATGTTTGTATGTCACTCCTTTATGTAATTATCTTAACTGTTCCTCCTGTTCGTTCTTAGATAAAGAAAACAAAATGAGCTAGAACCACAAAACTTGGGAGTACTACGCTTGTGCTTTTGGGACTAATGATACATACGCTTTTCATACAGCGTTTGCTCAAATGTTTTTGCCATTAGTAAATCAATGAGGGAATGTTGAGAAACTTCAAGTCTAATTGCCACAAATGAAGTCACAAGCAACATATTTTACCCCCTTGTATACATACATACGTACATACATACATATATACATGTATACATACCTTAGCAACTACCTGGGATATTAAAGCAATGGCCTAGCAACACCTTAGCAATAAATAGGGATACCATAGCAATGGCCTAGTAACATCTTAACATGTATTGCAACGACCTAGCAGGTCTGCTTCTAGTTCTAGGGATTTTTTTATGACTGTAGATAGTTGTGCAGCCCTAGTATACCATCCCCATTAATTCACTATTATACATAACCATTATGATTCATAGTAAATGTATATCTGTGTCCAGCTGGGTTTTAAACAGTCATCAGTGTCTTTACACTCCATTTAATTCCCATTTATTGTCAAATACTCGATGTCATACCACTGCCTGTTTGAACATACATATACTTTACGTGCATATATTGACATTAACTACACTATACATACAATTTATACCAGCTTTTGTGTTGTTTTAGCTTCCAAAACTCCAAACCCAGGTAATTAAAAGCTCAGAAATTCTGATAACCTGGCTGTCCATGTGCTTTTCATGAAAAATAGGCCAGGTTTACCAACCCTTAGAAGTCTAGAAGTCTAATTTCCCATTTTGCAGTACATTTTAATTATTTATTTTTAGCATAATGAAGCACATTTACATTGGATTTGCATACTGTATGGTCTACTCTTCTGAGAAATGATCATAAAATACATATGAAAAGAATTAGCCTATAACATATTTTAAGTTTCCTCCACAAAAACAGTTACTTCTAAGGGTTAATCACGACCCACCTCTAAAACCCATCTCTGAAGTTAGTAGCATCTGAGCATCATGAGGATCTGCTTCTGTTTTATATCACCAGGACATTTGAAATAGTGAAAAAACCTCCATGCCATCAATACTGTCATAAGAAAACCTTGTTTGGGGGACGTGGTTTGTGTATGTTTGCATGTAATGTGTTTTCACCATTTGTGTTTTAGCTTCCAGAATGAAGGTTCTTCATTACTGTTTTCTTAAGACAGTAATACTAGCATAGCAATTGTGCCTTATATTCTCACAATGAAGTAAATCTAGTACTTTCCTCATGCTTTTCTGTTTAGTTTGAGAACCAATATTTTGGGTATATTGGTATTCTTTCCTCATCTTTTCAGAAATCCATATATGTTATCATTGGTATAGCAGTGTATGTTTTTGTTCTGGCTCCCTTTTTGCAATGCCACACTGCAACACTCATTCTTACTGTTTATCCAAAAACACATGCATGTTGTTTCTCCTGGGTCCCTTCATTCATGCATTCAGGTTTGAGGCTCACCATTCAGCAGTTTGCATCGGTGTCAACTCCTGGCAGGCTTGTGGCTTCTGGTAGACGTCTTGTCAAGGAAGAATTAGGTTGCTCAAAGACTCAAAACACCAAATTAAGTTGAAGTTTAAATGGTTGAAAAAAAAGCATGAAGGGATTCTATTGAAGGCCACTGGGAGTGTATTTGGCAAAAGTAAGAGTCATCATAATGGTTATATTTCACATGAAACTGATATTTCACAGCTTTTAAAACAGATGAGCTTATGTTCAGAGTTCTTTTTGTGTTCTTTTTATCCTTTTTCATCACTTTAGACTAGTATCAGCACAAGCTCATTGCTGTGTATGCTGTTTTGGAGCTTTTGTGCGTTTTGGCTGCGTCATCCTGAGGCTCATTTGTAGCTCAGCATGCCAATCGTGTTGGGACCAGATACTTTGCTTTTAACCTCTTGAACCCTAAATGTATTAGTTAGTTACTCATTACTCAGGAACTACAATGAATTATTGGTAACATATTACTGAAGGGTGGCATTCGTAAGGCTGCATGACACCCACAACTGACATAAGCCTACATTAGCATTTGAAAAGACTTATTCCAACAAACATTGGTTGTCATAAAGGTTCTGGTCACCCCAGAAAGTGTTATGATGTCCAACGTTGGAACCACTTTCATTAATGCTTAAATAGGTTAATGTCAGTTGTCATGAAAGGCTTACGTAGATTTTATGTAGCCTTATGAATGCTGTCCTACAGTAAAATAATTTGGTATCTACTATGTTACGTAGATATGAGTGTGAAGAACTGCACTGCGGTTTAAGAGGTTGAGCACATGCTGGGGAAGCATAGTGCTTAACTGACTATGCCTCTATGTGTCAGATATAAATGCTCAGGCGAGGAAGCTTCAGAGGAACCGCGCTAAAGGAACGATGACCCTCCAGCATGGCTCGTCCTTCTGCCGCAGCCTCAGTGAGACCAGCCTTAACTTGGTGGGCCTGCCCGGGGAGGAGCCCAAACGCTACTACTCCACTCTGCCCGGGCCGGTCCGAGCACGCTCCGCGCGAGAGAGTGAAGTGCGCAAGGAACGGGACGGAGGCGGAGTCAAGCACTCCCTCTACCACTCACCTCATCTTCTGCTTCTGCAAGGCTACAATCGACAGGCGAGTAAAAAGGCTTTGTTCTTCGGTCAGCCATCATGCAGTTATAACCTGTTTGAGTGGTCATTGGCAACTAAATTTAACGCATGAGCAAGTCTTATCCACTGGGATGTACCAGTGCCAGTTTGGTCTGTCCATTTGAAATCAGAGAATGTACTGACCAGTAATGCTGCTCATTAACCTGGGTAATGTGGGGTTTGCCCAATCTCTTGTGCTTATGACTTCACAACTTATCACCTTCCTTGTGGTAAACCTGGAAATTCACACACACACACACACACACACACATTTTGTAAGCCGCCTATCCTTCCGGGTTGTGGGGGGGAGCTGGAGCTTATCCCAGTGATCACTGGGTGGAAGGCAGGAAACACCCTGGACAGGTCGCCAGTCCAGCCCAGGGCAGACACACACATATACATTACCTGGAGTTTCAGAAATTTGTACAAGTTTGCTTGAACGCGCAATGAGTTGCTTTCCACACGTTGTCTGGGCTGACAATTTCTAAAAGGCAGCTTAGTGTTGAGATCAACTTAACTGGTAGAAAGAGGGTTCAGTGCAATGCCTGTTCTACCATGTAAGAATCATTTTTGAGGTAAGACGGTTTTGGAAGTCCAGGTCCAGTTTAATGTGTGTACTGATTTGACATGCTTGAATCTTTTCAAATCAGTTTCACCTTACTTGTATAATTTTACTCACAAAATGGAAAATTGGTGGAATAAGAACACGCAAAATAGTCTCATGAAAAAAGGTATGAAACTATCAGTGGGGTAGTACCCCTCTTGTCACTGGGGTGGTAGCCTCAAGGGTCCATCTCAGTACCTTTAGTCAGGGAACATAACTGTACCATAATCCACTGAAGTTATTTTGCATTTGTACTGGCTCCACACACCCTGTCTTGTCTCAGGGCTTTTTATTTTATTGTTATTTTATAAAAAATTAGGCTACAAGGAGGTAAAAAGACATACTTTTCCACCTGGAACAACGTATTTAAGGTACACAATTGGACCTTAAAACCGCTGCTGTACCTTTGAGGGAACATTCACATTACCTGTACAATACCTTCATTTCTAACAGTGAGGGGTAGTCGTGGCTGGAGGTTAGGGAACCAGCCTCGTGACCGGAAGGTCGCCGGTTCGATCCCCAGAGCTGACAGCACATGACTGAGGTGTCCTTGAGCAAGACGCCTAACCCCCAACTGCTCCCCGGGCGCTGCGGATTGGGCTGCCCACCGCTCCGGGCAAGTGTGCTCACTGCCCCCTAGTGTGTGTGTGCTCACTAGAGTGTATGTGGTGTTTCACTTCACGGATGGGTTAAATGCAGAGGTGAAATTTCCCCATTGTGGGACTAATAAGGGTCACTTAATCTTAATCTTAAACAGTCATTATGCCAGCAGGTAGCTATAGCAAGTAGACCTAGGCAACCTAGACAATGCATGCATGCTGCTTATTCACTTCAGTTCAAGTGCGTGATGGGTGGCGATACCACATCACTGATGAGATTAATAAGGAAAAATACTATCTGACTGATGGTGTTTAAGTTAGAGCAAAATGAAAGCAGTCGCCTGGGATACCATAGCAACGATTTTGTAACACATTTGCAACTACCTGGTATATCATAGCAAGAGCCTAGCAATATTTTGGCAACCACCTAACAACCAATATACAATAGCCTAACAACAAGCTGGAACACCATAGCAACCATGTATTACATTATGACTAATCTTGCTTGTTTGCCTACAGGACTGCCTTGTATACCTGCTAAACAGAGAGCAGCACACAGTCGGTCAAGAGACGGCATCCGCACGACCAAACATCTGCCTGTCCTCTCCAGATATCCTGCCGCTTCACTGCCGCATCCGCCGCGCTCCGCCCCGACGCTCCTCCTCCTCTTCCTCGGACCCGCGGCTACTCCTGGAGCCGGTTGCTCATGGCAATGTGTTGGTCAACTTTACTCGCATAGAGCGTCCCACGCCACTCCGGCACGGAGACTTGCTTTCCTTTGGTGCTCATTACATCTTCCTGTACAAGGACCCACTGAGTGCAAAACCACTTCCTGCCCAGACCCTCACCAGACTGCAAGCTCTCGCGAGACTCTATGACAGTGAATCAGGGGGTGAAAAGGGGGAGGCATGTCGTTTGTGTGGGAATGTCTTGCGGGAGCCCATCGGGTCATCCCGGCGCAACTCCAAGGCTCCGCTGCGTAACACGCAGAAGCGGAAGCTGGCTCTGGAGTTTGAGCGGGCTCACGAGGATGCACTGGTGAACCGGGTGATCACGCTAATCGAGCCAAGCGGAGATGACCACAAGCTGACTCCAGCCTACCTGCTCTGCCTATGCATCAAACACTCCGCTAACACATTCCCACCGGGCAGCTTTGGGAAGCTGCTGCTAAAAATCGCCAAGAAGATTCAGACCATTGCATGGGTTAGTACTCAGTTATTGAACTTTGAAGTATAACAATTTAATTCTTTTGTTAACCAAGGTGAGCAAATTTCCCACAATCCTTTCATTTCCCACAAATTTCCGTTAATGGTACCATTAGTGCTGGCCTGTGAATGCAAGTCTCTTAGGGTTCCTGTTCTTAAAAAAGATGAAAAAGGGAAGATTATTGCAATTTTGAAGGGTAATTTCTCACTATACCCTGCTGATATGTACTATACCCACTATACCCAAACTATGTGGACACTTCTCCTATTTACTGAGTTCAGGTGTTTCAGCCACACCCATTGCTAACAAGTGTATAAAATGAAGCACGTAGCCATGCATTCCACATAGGCAAACATTGGCAGTACCAAACATTGGTTATACTAAACAGCTTAATAACTTGAAATGTGACGTTGTCCTAGGATGCCACCTTTGCTCCATGTCAGTTTGTGAAATTTCTGCTTTGCCACATCTGTGCCAGTCAACTTAATAGCTATTGTTTTAAAAGGAGGAGGCTAGGTGCACCAACAGCTCAGCCACAAAGCAGTACAGCATGCAAACTCAAACTCTGCAGCGCATAGCACATAAAAATCGCCTATCCTCACTCACACAGTTTGGGACACAAACTACCTTTAGAAGGAACACCAACATAAGAACTGTGCATCAGGAGCTTCGTGACAAGCCTAAAGCCACACACAAGCCTAAAATCAGTATGCGCAATGCCAAGTGTTAGCTGGAGTGGTGTAAAGCACAGTGCCAGTGCCAGACTCCCAACAGAAAAAAGTTCCAAACCTCCTTAGGAAGCAACATCAGCAGTGGAAATGAGGAGTTCTCTGCCAGTATAATGGAAGAATCTGGGTTTGGTGGATGTCAATAAAAACACTACCTACCAGACTACATAGTACCAGCAGTAAAGTTTGGAGGAGGAGGGATAATGGGCTTGGGCTGTTTTTCAGGATTTAGTTCCAGTGAAGGGTGATGTTAATGCTGCAGCATAAGTAGACAATTTAGACAATTATATGCTTCCAACTTTGTGGCAGCAGTTTGGGGAAGACCCTTCCCTGTTCCAGCATGACTGTGCCTCTGTGCAAAGTGAGCTCCATGAAGATAGTTTGATGAAATTGGTGTGGAGAAACCCCAGTGGCCTGCACAGAGCCCTGTCCTCAACCCTCAACACCTTTGGGATGAGTTGAAGCATGGAGTGCCTGACCTCACAAATGCTTTTTTGACTGAATGGACACAAATTTTCCTAAAAGATTGAATGCTTTTATAGCTGCGTGGGGGGCGACCATATTAATGCATGGCTTTAGCATAGGACATCCAACAAGCTCATAAATTTCTGATGGTCAGGTGTCCACTTATTTTTTACCGTTATGTGCATGTTGCACTGTCACCTACTGCTACAAATACTAAGCAAATTGTCTTCAAATTAGGGACAATTATGATTTCTACAGTGGAAATCCCCCAAGGCTTGTTCTTCATTCCAACATAACCATTATTTTATGAATAAGAGTGATTTTTAATTAATTGATGCATTCATTACAGCATATCAAGAATTGTCCATCAGTGTCTGACCACATAAATGCTGTTCTAGATGAATGGGCAAACATTCCCACAGACACACTCCGAAATCTTGCAGAAAGCTTCCCTGAAGAGTGGAGCTTTTACAGAGTTAACTACTAGTAACAAAGAGGAATTTAAAGGCTTGATGATCTCCAAGCCTTTGTTCTGTGTAGTGATGAAGAGTGGAACTTTTTGGAAGACAAGGCTCTTGTTACATCTGCTGTAAAGCTAACATAGCATTCCACCATAGGAACATCATACCAGCAGTGAAACATGGTGGTGGTAGTGTGGAAATTGACAATGCAAACATAAATACATAAATAAACAAATAAAAAAATAAATGTCAGGTATTTTATAGTAAGTAGCAACAAAATACAAAGATATCTAAAGATAAATTGCACTGATGCTCAATAAATTAATATATTTCTAATGTATTATTAGTAATATTGGCCGTAAACTGCCCCCCCCCCCCCAAGGCTTGTATTCCAGCATAACCATTATTTCATGAATAACACAGTGATTTTTAATTAATTGGCGCATTAATTACAGAATTCTATTGATGTGTGCAGTCAGGTGTGTGCACATCAAGTACTTTACAGCTGTGCTCAGCTGTCTTTTGTATAAAATCAAATTTGTTCAATAGAAAAATGAGCAGAAAGGGGGGCTAGAGCTCCTCTGTGAAGGTCAGAAAGGCACCTTACATGGCCTCCTGTCTTTGTTCCCCCTCAGCTTAACATTTACCTTTGCAGATAGTCTTCACGAGCAGCAGAGGAGGAGGGGCACGGTGTAATTTGGGAATCTCCCACCAAGTGAGCGCATATGACACCATGCTGAAGCGTTTAATGACCGCTTCAGACCTCTCCCTTAACTGATTAATTATTAAAATCCAATTACAGAAGGTCAGCCCTGCTCAGTCTGAATATTAACAGAGGAGACGCGAGAACGAGATGGGCACGAAAGCAGAAAGAAGGAATTAGAGGAGGGATGAGGGAGGACAGATTGTATTGAGGTATATTGTACCTTCTATGTAAGGCTATTCAAATTCTGATGACACTAATTGTGTGTGTGTGTGTGTGTGTGTGTGTGTGTGTGTGTGTGCACGCGCATGTGTGTTGCAGGAGAAGACAAAGGAATTGGCACAGAAGCAAGCTCAGCAGTGAGTATCGTATTCCACCTTGTAGCAGTACGTGTGTCTTTGTGTGGGTCTGATCACATCATATATTTCTATTTAGTTAAACTGCACTGAACCCTGAACGGTCTTGTATGATAATGTTTTTCATTTCCTGTGTTTATTATGCAAAAGACACTGCAAAATGTCCTACGCTAACCCTAGTTATAATATGCGTGTGTGTGTGTGTGTGTGTGTGTGTGTGTGTGCGTGTGCATATAATGCATATAATGCAGTCAGGACCCAGCCTCGCTGTCTCTGCTCAGCATCTCTGACCTTGTGCCAGACCTTCAGTTCATTTTCTTCTGGATGTCAAATGCCATTGAGATCCTGTACTTTATCCAGCAGAAATCTCCTTCATACATGCAGAGCATTGAGATGATGGACAACAAAGGTACACACACACACACACACACACACACACACACACACACACACGGATATACAAGGACTATGAATGCCATTCTACATTGAAGCTTTGGGCCTAGTTTTAAGTAGTTGGCTTGACAAAACCAACCTACTCTTCTACGTTATCTTCTTTTTCTAGTAATTATTCTCTGCTTTTATGTGCCCTTTTCATGGATTGCCATTTTAGAGCTAGAACCATAACCAGGTTTCTAGAACATATACAGGAGTGGTGAGCGCGCTTTTCCTTTTGGGGTGGACTGTCACAAATCATGTCACGAAGAACATCCCTCACTCTGCCCCTCATCGGACATTCAGACTTACGTGCTTGCTAACACACACACACACACACACACACACACACACACACACACACACAGTATGGACAAAAGTATTGGGACATACCTCTTAATTATTAACTTCAGGTGTTCCATTCAGTCCCATTGCCACATGTATATACAATTAAGCACCTAGCCATGCAGCCTGCCTTCACACACATATCTGAGAGAATGGGTAGCTCTAAAGAGTTCACTGAATTTGGGGGTGGTGCTGTAATGGGACGCCACCATTGCCACAAGTCAGTTTGCAAAATTTCTTCCTTCCTACAAATTTGTGGCAGGTTCGTGGCGTGGGTTTCCATGGCCAAGCAGCTCCATGTAAGCCTAACATCACCAAGCACAGTGCCAGGCGTTGGGCGCTTCTCTGTATGTCAGTCTGATGGATGAGTCTGGGTTTGGCAGTTTCCAGGAGAACATTACCTGCCTGACTGCATTGTGCTAACATTAAAGTTTGGTGGAGGAGGGATAATGCTGTGGGGTTGTTTTTCAGTGGTTGGCTTAGGATCCTTAGTTCCAGTAAAGGGAAATCCTAATGCTTCTGCATACCAAGAACTTTTGGACAGTTGAATGCTTCTAACTTTGTGGGAACAGTTTGGGGAAGGCCATTTTCTGTTCCAGCATGAGTCCCAGTGCACAAATCAAGGTCCATAAAGGCATAGCAGAGTGAGTTTGCTGTGGAAGAACTTGACTGGCCTGCACAGAGTCCTGACCTCAACCCCATCCAATTATGCAGCAAGAAAGTGATCCAAAGCACACTCCACATCTGAATGACTTGAAAGAAACAATGAAGGGTTTGGAGTGACCGAGTCAAAGTCCTGACTAGAAAGTAGTAAAATCTTAAACAGGCAGTTTATGCTGGAAAAACCTCGAAATAGCTGAATTAAAGCAATTCTACAAAGAAGAGTGGACCAAAAAACCCTCCACAGTGATGTGGAAGACTGATCTCCAGTTATAAGAGGTGGTTTAAGAGGGTTTATTTGCAGCTGTTGCTGCTGAAGGTGGCACAAACAGTTATAAAGGTTTAGGGGCTAGTTCCTTAATTTTAATTCAGGTGATATAAGTGTTATAAAAGAAATCAGGATCCACGGACACTGAATATTGGCCAATTTGGCAACTTAGTCCATAATTTGCTACTGAGTTTGTTCATACATTTATTCTGCTTTTTCTTTTTCAGCTGGATCGAAAGAATCTCTCCTCTCTGCAACAATATCAGCCAATGAGGAAGCCATGACTGTTCTGGAGGAGGTGATCATGTACACTTTTCAGCAGTGTGTCTATTACATCACTAAGGTAAGACAATGTGATTAAAACTAGTCATTTTAATTCTGAATGAATCTTCACCAAACATCTGCATTTTTTCTAGTTGTTTGCTGAAACGCAACGCTTTGAGTGCAGTTGCTGTCAGTAGAACAATACCTAGTTACTGGACTTCATTTTAGACTTCTTCAACAATTTAAAAGCTTTAAAATGAGCTCCTTTGACTGGCTTTCCAAAAGAATCTGCAGCTACCTTGGAAATTTACATATTTGCAAGGCTGAAGTTTCTGTAAAATATGTATAGGTTGCATTTCTCTCTATTTTCTATGTAGGAGTTGCCTGCTGTGAGTATTGTGGGAGCTAATTAGCTGAGCTAAAAGACAAGATATGCCAGCTCACCCTGAAGAACAACAATATTGTATGAACCAAGCTAATACAAATTCAGAGTATATCTACATGTGGATACGCCTTCTCATTATTGAATTCAGGTGTTTCAATGTTTCAGTGTTTCAATCAAGCATATAGCCATTAACATTGGCAATATGATGGGTCATATTGAAGAGCTCAATGACTTTAAATGAGGAACAGTCACAGGATTCCACCTTTACCACAAGTGAGTTTGTGAAATTTCTGCCCTGCTAGATCTGCCCCAGACAACCGTAAGTGCTATTTTTGTGAAATGGAAGCATCTAGGAGCAATAACAGCTCAGCTATGAAGTGATAGACCACGCAAACTCACAAAGCGGAGCCGACAGTTGCTGCAGCACGTTTTTCAGGGTTTGGGCTCGGCCACCTTTTTCCAGTGAAGTGTAATGTTAATGCTACAACTGTAAATTTTGGCGGAGGAGGGATAATGGTCTGGGACAGTTTTTCAGGGTTTGGGCCTCTTAGTTCCAGTAATGGTGATGGAAATGCTACAGCACACAAAGACATTTTAGACAATTATATGCTTCCTACTTTGTGTAAACAGTTTGGGGAAGACCCTTTCCTGTTCCAGCATGACTGCGTTCCTGTGCACAAAGCAAGGTCCCACAGACATTTTGTGGAAAGCTTTCCAGAAGAGAAGAGTGGAGACTGTTATAGCCACAGAGATATTAATGTGGAGCTCTTTATTAATGTCCATGGTTTTGGAATTGGATGTCTAATAATTGTCCACATACATTTGTTTTATGTGTTAACTTATTTTCACTTAGAATATTAAGGAACTGGAAGAGTAAAACATTAATGTCTTTTCTTTCTTCTACTTTCCACATCTTTTTGTCCTTCTATCCATTTTGTTTGTTGTCCTCAACCTTTACTGTCTACATAAGACACTTGTTCATCATAGGGACTTTATCCCCCCTAGCTGCAGTAACAGCCTGTACATTTCTAGGAAGGCTTTACATTAGATATTGGAACACTGCCGTGAGGATTCAACTGCATTCAGCCACAAGTGCTTCAGTGAGGTCAGGTACTGATTTCGGATGGGTTCTGGTTCACAGCTCATTGCAAAGGGAGCACATGGAGCTCCATCACTCCAGAGAAGGCAGTTTCACAGCTGGTCCACAGCCCAATGCTGGGGGCACTTTATACCCCTCTAGCCGATGCTTAGGCTCATATGTAGCTGCTTCAGATGTAGCTGCTTCATCCTATTCTATTGGCAGTGCTTTTCTATGGATGTTGCACAAGCTGTGTGTATGCAGTTGAATGTCGGTGTCAGCAAGGGGGGCACCTTAAAGACTGAATTTACTAATTAGAAGGGATGTCTGGATACTTTTGGACACATAGTCTATGTGTTGCTGGACTGTAAACCTATCAGTGCATGTAAGTATATGTTTGTGTGGTTGGTTTGATGTTTATATGTGGTTGTGCACTCTTTTTCTCCAGTCCTTGTATGTGGTTTTGCCAGCCCTGCTGGACTGCAACCCATTCGGAGGCGACTCATCCTCGGAGCCATGCCGGCGGGCTGCGGGGGTCTGTGTCTGCACCGTGTGTGTGATGCCAGAGGCAGTGAGGAGGGTGGTGAGCGTCTTCCAGACCACCGCTGACCTCTTGCAGCAGTACCAGGTCCATGCGGAGATCCAGAGCCAGATGTTCGCTTACCTCTTCTTCTTCACCAATGCCTCCCTCTTCAACCTTTTAATCGATAAAGGTGCAAGAATCACACATTTCATATCACTCTTTCTCTCTCTGTCTATGAGCCTGTTTACACTTCAGCCTGAACCACATTCATTTGGATATTAATTTTTATTTTTACTTTTGACATATTCCAAGTGATTGCTGTGCTGTCCCAGGTGGTTTCTTGTTGCTACGTGGTTGCTAGAGTGTTGGTAGATGATTGCTAAAGTATACAGGGTGGTTGCTGTGGTATTCCAGGTGGTTGCTATGCTCCCAGGTGGCTATTAAGTGGTTGCAATGACATCTCAGGTGTTTATTTTGCTAGGTTGTTGCTATAGTGTTCCAAGTGATTGCTAGGTGGTTTCTAGGTGGTTGCTACGGTATCCCAGGTGGTTCTAGGGGGTTGCTAGGTGGTTTCTGTCCCAGGTGGTTTCTAGAGTATTGCTAGGTGGTTGCAATGTTATACTAGGTGGTTGCTGTGGTATTCCAGGTGGTTGCTATGC
Source organism: Pygocentrus nattereri (assembly GCF_015220715.1). Taxonomy (NCBI): domain Eukaryota; kingdom Metazoa; phylum Chordata; class Actinopteri; order Characiformes; family Serrasalmidae; genus Pygocentrus; species Pygocentrus nattereri. The sequence continues at coordinate 8,307,821 of NC_051222.1, read as the reverse complement.
TCCCAGGTGGCTAATAAGTGGTTGCAATGACATCTCAGGTGTTTATTTTGCTAGGTTGTTGCTATAGTGTTCCAAGTGATTGCTAGGTGGTTTCTAGGTGGTTGCTACGGTATCCCAGGTGGTTCTAGGGGGTTACTAGGTGGTTTCTGTCCCAGGTGGTTTCTAGAGTATTGCTAGGTGGTTGCAATGATATACTAGGTGGTTGCTGTGGTATTCCAGGTGGCTGCTATGTTATCCCAGGTGAATACTAGGTGGTTGCAATGATATCCCAGGTGTTTCATTGGGGGTTGCTAGATTGTTGCTGTGGTGTTTCAAGGTGTTGGTAGGTTGTTTCTAGGTGGTTCCTATGGTATCCTAGGTAGTTCTAGGGGGATGCTAGGTGGTTTCTATGGTATCCCTATTGCTAATGGGCTTGTATTGTCTTCATATAAACTGGCTACACAGACCACCGTTCATTTCTATGGGGGAAAAACACATTTAATGGTCATTGTTTATAAATAATAATAAAAATGAGAAGAAGAAGAAAAATAGGAAGAACAGAATAAGTCTGTACAACCACTAATTCATAATGTAGAACAAAATAAAGCTTTGTAAAAACTTTTTTTTCCTGGACGAGAATTCTTTGGATTTGCATGTAAGACAGCACCGGCAGATGCAGATTGCCAGCTGAACATTATCTGGACATGAGACACATGAAATGATAAGAGACAAATTGTTCCAGTATATAGTTCATCTGCTTTCTTAGGCTTTAGCTCTTTGCCTTTCAAGCCATGTCCTTCATAGACACTTACACAGTTCCTCACATACACTCGCGCTTGCCAGGCCACGCTTGCACTGTCATACGTCTTCATTAAGCATGTGGACAGCAGCTGCTTCCATGGCAACAGTCAGAGAGAGAGTGGGACGGTGAGGGAGTGAGAGGGCAGGTAGAACGTCCAGGGAGAAAGAGACAGACGGGAGCGGAATGAGAAAGTGAAAGATGCAGGGTAGGAGAGAGAGTGATGAGCTGCAGGATGTTTTAGCCTGCCCCCTAGTGTCTCCTGCCACCCTGCATACACGAGACTGATCTCATGACTCTCTCTGCAGATGCATGGAATTACATCAACAACATAGAGTGGAGAATTGGAAAATAAAATTGGAGAATTGACCACTGCATGACCACTTCACTATGAATGTACCAATAGAAATGGTCCAAAATTACTTAGAAGAAAAATGTGTTTCATGAACATGTATTAAAATGAAAGGGAATTCCTCTGACTTGTCAAAAATCTGTGGAATTTGATCATTCAGATGTAAGCAAAGTCATTTAGGGTGGTTTGGTGAGAAGTGCTTCATTGTAGATTAATTTACTGCCTCTGATTACAGTGATGGTGAAGAACGTCTACAATAAAAAATATAGCCATTGTATTTAATCACCAAAGCCACCAGTGATTATACACGTTTCGGTTTGCATGCATATAATTCACCATTTCCTGTATAACTTTCTTTGATGTAGCTTTTAGACTTAGACTTTGGACTTAAATGCCACCAAGTTTTCTTATTTTCTTCATAAGTAAATGATAAGTTTCCCAAAAGCATCTTAGTGTTAAGATAGTCTTAACTGGTAGAGAGAGTGTTCATGGTGGTGTTTACTATTTAAGAATTGTGAACAGTGGTGGTGACTGGAACCAGATGTTAGCCTTGAAAAGCTAAATCACAGAAAGTTATCACATAAAATGATTATGAATACACTACCTGATGCCTGAAACATTGTTTTATGGTAGTGCTGAAATGAGATGTTGGTCTAAATCATATTTAAAAAAAAAAGACTATTATGGCGGAGAGGTACATGCAAAAATATTTTTTATCAACATTATATAAAAATAGAAGACATGTTCACTGGTTGTTTTGATAGTAAATAACATTGTACTACTAAAATACTAAATAAAATTGTGTTGTGATATCGTGACCCCTTGTTTCCTATCACACACACACATTTTCTAAGCTGCTCCTCCCTCAGGGTTGCGGGGGGTGCTGGAGCCAATCCCAGCGGTCATTGGGCGGAATGCAGGATACACCCTGGACGGGTCGCCAGTCCATCGCAGGGCAAACAGACAGACAAATACATCCACTCACACCTTGGGGCAATGTAACATGTCCAATTGGCCTGAGTGCATGTCTTTGGACTGTGGGAGGAAGCCAAGACTTTCTCCCAGACACAGGGAGAACATGCAAACTCCGCACAGAGAGGACCCTGGTCGCCCAGCTGGGGAATTGAAAACAGGCCCTCCTTGCTGTGAGGCGACAGCGCTACCCACCACGCCACCATGCCACCCTGTTTCCTATCACTATTACTGTAAAGAAGTCTGAGTTGATGATCTCTGAAAGGCATCGATTTTACATCAAACCATTCTGAATGAATTTGTTTACATCTCGGAATTATGTAGAGTATTTTGATTTTGAAAAATCTATGGAATTATTTAATCTCTTTAGTGCTTCTAGCACCATACCTGTGAGCAATTCTGACTCTAGAATGAAGCATTTTACATTCACTCTGAATGACTCTGTTTACATCTTAATAATTTACGCAGACATTTTGAAGAATCGGTGGCCTTGAACTCCCTCAAAGCGATGAAGAAGCGATCAGAAGAACTCAACATCAGGGTCAAGAGCTTTATGAAATGGGTTTGCATGGCTGAGCAGCTGCACACCGGCCTAAGATCACTATGTGCAATGCCAAGCGTTGATTGAAGTTTTGTAAAGAACTATGCCACTGGACTGTGGAGGAGTGGAGTTTCTCTGGAGTGTTGCATCAAGCTTCACTATCTGGCAGTTTGATGGTCGAATCTGTGTTTGGCAGATGCCAGGACAACACTATGTTCTGCAATGCATAGTGCCAACAGTAAAGTTTGGTAGAGGAGGGATAATGGGTTGGGACTGTTTTCCAGGGCTTTGACCTCTCAGTTCCAGTAATGGTGATTATAATGCTTCAGCATACAAAGACAATTATATGCTTCCAACTTTGAGGCAACAGTTTGGGGAAGACCCTTGCACAATTTTGACGAGTTTGGTGTGGAAGTACTCCAGTGTCCTGTACAGGGCCCTGACTTCAACCTCCACTGAGTACATTTAGGACAAAATCAAGCCTGGAATTCTTCTCCAAATTCTCATGGACTCGCTCTGAAAAGTCATCCCAGAATGGTGGAAGCTGTTATAGCCACATAGGGGAAGGCAACTCCATATTGATGGCCATGGTTTTGGAAAATGGGTTTTCCAACAAGCTCCATCCAACAGGATGGTCAGCTGTCCACATAATTTTGGCCATAGAATAGGTGTATATTAGCTCCCATCTTTAAAATTGATGTATAAAAAGCCCAAATAATCATCATTTATCCTTTGTCAACAGCAAAGAACCTTATTTTGATGGTTCCTTTTGGAAAAGCACTAATAGCCCTTTTAAACCAAACCCTACTAGTTACATTGATAACAATCATAACATTATTGAGATGTTGATCATGCTTGAGAAAAACACTCTATTGTTATCTCTCATACTTCTTATTCTTCTTCCACACTTTTCTGTGATTAATACAACCCGAATGGCTTAATATACAGACTCCATTCAAACTGTGTTTCGAGTCGATCTGATTGGTAGTTTTTAATAAAATTAAGCTTAAAAGTTAAAAACCTCCCATAAGAATGAATGACGGAATGTTCTAACTGACATAGATGACAGCAGGCCACTCAGTCTCACAGACACAGTTGATCACACAGGGAATCTGCTTTAAAATCCTTAAACTTTCACCTACAAACTTTTCAGTTTTAAATGGTAGAGAAATTTGTCCTTTCTGAAACCTTAAAATATCTCATTATTTTATCACTTTAGAGTTATGAACATTTGTTTGGCACTAGGCACAGAAAACTGCCTCATTCACTCCCATATTAATTTCTCAAAATCAGAATCTGCTTATTTCAATATTTTCTCTGTGTTTAACTCGTCATAACTCAGACATTTTCTTGTCAATACACACAACATTACACCAAAATAATCCTCAAGGGGTCTTATCTCACACCAACTATCCGGTTAAGCAATAGAGTAAACATTTCCCGAGTTATGACTGTTTGTTCAGAGGGTGCAAATCGGACTCAAACAAGGCTTCTCCACTAAGAGCTGCATAATAACAGAGTGACAGTTAATTTGAATGACTCCCCCCTCTCCCCCCTCAAACACATACATCTCTCCCTCTCACACACACCAAACAGACACACACACACACACTTGCACCTCTTTTCAAGCGCTCTTGCAGTTCCTTCAGGAAATGCACATCTAGTTTACAATATATAATTTATTACTGTATATCAAGGTATAGCAAATAGTGAACCCCAACATTGATTGATTATACAATCAATCCGCTTTGTACACTGTAGACTGGTGTTCAGTCCCCACCTGGGCAAGCACTGTGCACTATACCAATAAGAGTCCTTGGGCAAGACTCCTAACACTACCTTCACCAACCCGTGTAAGGAAAAAAAAAAAGATGAAAATTGTAAGTCGCTGTGGATGAGAGCATCTGTTAAATGCCATAAATGTATGATATGTCAGATCTGATTACGTTTCCAAGTAGAAAGATTGTGACTGATGCAAGAAAGCACTGTCATAAAACCGGACAATGCATTTAGAGGGTCATTCGATTTTGAGGGAATTTGGAATTTTTACTAAAGCTGCTAGTTATTTAACTGCTTAAGCCGGCCTCGTCTGTCACGTTGCAGAGCTACATCACTGATTTCCTTTTTTAAAGAGCAGCCGGTGGCATATGTTTTGCGTGTCCGTGTGTGCGTGTGAGTGTGTCTGTGGAGAGAGGGCACTGTCAGGCGGTGATTATTTCTCCAGACGTCCATAATCCTCTTTGTGTGTCATAACAGACAGAGAGGATCAGAGCAGTGCTTACAGACACACACATGTACACACAGATATACACACACTAGCACCAGTTCATTTCACTGGGGTAACACAATGTGTGCTCAGGCCAAGAATACGAAACAGCAGGGGCAGTCTTTGTACTAGATGAAGGTAGGCCTGCTTAAGGCACCCATGAGCGAAAATACTGTACATACTGTACATGCTCATATTAAACGACCTATTTTGAAATGTATATGCATTTATGTACATTTTTAAAAAGGCTGTTATTTGCAATTGTTGCTGTCATTTTCAGTAATTGCAATGCTGGAAAACTCCCCGTTATGACTATAATGGACTTTTCTGTTTTTTAAGTGATTTTCTGAGCGGTGAGAGAGAAAAAAAAGGTCATCAAAAGTCATCCCAGATGTAAAAATAGCCCCAACAAAAGCTAAAAGATTGTCCCAAAACTTTGTCTTTTTCAGTCAAAACAAAGTGCTGAACAGGCTGAGGGATTATGGGATTATGTCACTTGCTGCTTTGTATAAAAATTCATCTTATTACTGAACACTTCTGTCTTACTCTATACCAAATTATCTTGCTGTATATTCTAGGTTGATGTTCCAGGTGGTTGCTAGGCTATGGCTTGATGGTAGCAATGGTATCCCAGATGGTTGCTAGAGTGTTGCAAGGTGGTTGCTATTGTGTTCCATGTGGCTGATAGGGTGTTGCTGGGTGGTTGTTATGCTATCCCAGGTGGTTCCTCGGTTATTGCTAGGTGATTGTTATGGTCTTCCAGGTTTTTGCTAGGGTGCTTAGAGGTTACGATGGTGTCCCAGGTGGTTGCTTGGGTGTTGCTAGGTGATTGCTGTGCTATCCCAGGTGATTGCTCAGGTGTTGTCTGGTGATTGCTACAGTATCCCAGGTGGTTGCTAGAATGTTGCACGGCGGTTGCTGTTGTATCCCAGATGGTTGCTCAGGTGTTGCTAGGTGATTGCTATGGTATCCCAGGTGGTTGCTATTGTATTCCATGTGCCTGCTAGGGTGTTGCTACGTGGTTTGCTGTGCTATCCCAGGTGGTTGCTCAGGTGTTGCTAGGTGGATGCTATGCTATCCCACATGGTCACTTGGGTGTTGCAAGGTGGTTGCTGTTGTATTCCTTGTGGCTGCTAGGGTGTTGTTAGGTGGTTGCTATGCTATCCCAGGTGGTTACTAGGGTGTTGCAAGGTGTTCGCTATGGTGTTCCAGGTGGTTACTAGAGAGTTGCAGGGTGGTTGCAACACTCTGTGGTCACTGCTAAGTCAAAGAAAATTGTCATTTAAAAACGATTATTCTAAAAACTGTACATCCAATAAAAAAACTGAATGGAAGCACAGCATTCCCAATCAGAAGAACTTTCCACAGTCAGAACAGTGTTGTATCTCTAAAACTGCGTAACGAAACCCTGTCAGAAAAATAAACGATGAACAACAATCAATAAAAAGCTAAAATAAATTTAAAGGGATTTAACTTGCTATGATTACACTGTAGATGGTTGCAGCACTCAGGAGTCCACTATTTTAAAAATCCACAATCAACCATTCCCATCTTTTGTTTAGAGCCCCAAAGTGACCCCTGATGAACATACTGTCCACCTTGGTGCTGTATTTTGTGCAAGACTGAAATTAAAAGAGAAAATTTTGGAATGTTTCTTTACTCCGTGTTTGTAGGTCCTGGGAGGGGCTGGTTCCAGCGTTCCCGAGTCCTGCAGATCCAGGCATGTGTGCGGATGCTTCTGGACTGGGCTAAAGGAGCTGGACGGGCTCAGCTTGCCCAGAAGTTTTACGCCAAGCTGTGCAGCACCGTCACCATCCTCGCCACGCCCGTACAGCAGCTCTCACAGGTGATAATTATTTTGTGCATCTGAAAAATCTGCTTTGTAGATTTCATTTTTTATTGAAAAATGAATGTAAAAATATACTAAAATATGGAGCTGCGAGTCGCCCTGTAAAACCTAAAATAGCAATTTAAAAGCCAGAGATGTCAGTTCAAGAGCTTTTCAGACCATGTAATACATCTTTACGTATTAACGTCACATGTACATACTCAAAACCAAGGTCCTGCTCAAATTTTGGGTCTCAACAGCTGCAAAATCAATATTATACTGATGAAGGTATTCTAACTATAGTAGATCATTCACTCATATCCTTGAACACACAAGTTCTCTTTGATTTCTCTTTCAATCATTAGATTCATCTGCTGTGGGAAGGGGTCCAACGCACAATCCATGCTACAAAATGTTCCTCCACACGTTGCATGAGGAGCATATTTTCACCAGCGAGGTCCCCAAATCTACAACAGTGTTAGCTGTCATAAATAACATAAAATATGTAAAAATAACAGTTTTTAACATGCATTTTAACATGATTTTAAGTGCAAAGACATTTTCAGCCAAAAGATGCATGTACGTTTGAAGTTATTGTATAGATCAGGGTTTCTCAACCTGTGGGCTGCGGAACACCAGTGGGCCGTGAAGCATTCTCTAGTGGTCTGCATGCCTGAAATCGGGGGGAGGAAGTAGTTCATAGTGGGCCGGTAGAGACGTATAAATAAAAACCCCGCAGTCGTAGACTAATTAGACATCATTGGTTTGAAACAATGCAGTTTGAAACAGTTGTTCAGTGCCGAACGTTTTTCTTTAGTTCGCTGTGTTCTGATGTGTGTGATCCACCCGTATTGTGGTCTGAAACAAACAGCTGAAGCCCGCGGGTCTTGATCTGCTTCCAACCGAACCCTGTTCAGTTCACTGCTGGTGGGAACGCGGTTTATGATGAAACGAGGGAACTCATCAGTAGAGCTGTCTTTCCTCTTCTTCTAGCAGCACATCAGCGCTGTACCATCAGTATAATCTACCTGTTTTAATGCCTGACTCTGATTGCTCTCATATCATTCCTACAGCTGATAAAAACGACAGACAAGCCATAAAATAATAGCGAAGATCTGTGTTCATTTCTGGCCGAGCATCAGCGACATGAGTAGTTAAACTCAACTTGATAAATTAGTCACAGACAAGCAGATATCAAGTAAGGCTTATTATTGTTGATTGTAGCGACGCTGATCCAAAAGCGTGAGTGGAATGAGGTTTGTTTCTAATGAGCAGTTACTGTACTTGAGTTAAAGTAGAGACACCCTGGGTAAAATATCACTCCAGTAAAAGTAGAAGTTCCTCACTTTAGACCTCCACTTGAGTAAAAGTACTAAAGTATTTACCTTCAAATGTACTTAAGTATAAAGTAAAAGTATTAAAAGAGTAATTCTGGCTCTGATGTCCTGTTATCATTTTTATAACCAGACTGGCTTCATGAACTCATTTCAGGTGAAAGTCCTCCAGCGTCTCTCTTGGTAAACCAGTCTTTTAATAGAACGTCATTAATTAGTGACGCTGACGTCTATTAAAATGATCAGAAGCACAAAACACTGAAGGTAAACAGGTTCCATCAGGGAGAACCGAGTGGCTCTGAAATCACTTTTTACACACAAGCAAAGTTTCAGTTTCTGATTTATTTACAACTTAGTTCCAAGTTTAAGTTGAATAAAAACTGGCTTTAAACTCAGGATCACAGATGAGCTCCTTTACTATGTTGATCTGTAGGCGTCTGTTCATAAACATAAACCAGCCCAAACTCATTTACTATAAAATGAAATGGTGTTTGTAGAAATTCAGAAAAAAGCCGCGTCAGTCACGACTGCATATGTGGACATATTTCTATATTGTGCTCTATTTACACAAAGTTAGGTTAGTTCATCATTTATGTTGAACAGACTCTCGCAAAGTTTTACGCTGCTGCGCTGACGTTGAACCACGTGCTGCACTGGGTCGGTATAACCAACAGGTCAAAACCAGCTCTAAACAAAGTGACCGCTGGGCCCTGATTGGTGCTCTTTTGTTTTGACATGTTATGTTTTTGTACACACAGAAACCAAAAGGAACAAGAGATTTTTCATAATATAGTGGAGTGAAAGTTAAAAGTCGCCCAAAATGGAAAGATTTCACTAAAATACAGATACACAAAAAAGTACTTAAATACAGTAACGAATTGCATTTACTTAGTTACTGTCCACCACTGCAAATGACGCATTAAAACGCTCAAAACTAAAGAGACATCTTCAGACCAAACAGTGACTCCTGTGGGAGCCACGAGAGTATTTTCAGTTAAATTGAGATGGACTGCAGCTCCAAATCCCAGTCCACATGTACATCTACCTTTCTTTTCTTTTTTGCCATCTCTGCAAACGTGTTTTTACAATGTTATGTTTTTTAACATAACTGCAGATTTAGATTTTTGTGGTCGAAGTGAAATGGACGATCTGATCTTTTCAGGCGCTAGTTCACAGGTTTTCAGTGTGAACAATTAAGGGAAAAAAAAAAAAAAACAAGTTGATTTTAGTTTTTCTGTGGGTCGCTATGCTTTATAGTTATAAACAGGTGGTCCTTGGGGTGAAAAAGGGTTGAGAACCCCTGGTGTGGGTCTTGTCTTAAAAGCTCTTTTCGTGTGTGTGTATGTGCAGACGAGTTGGAAAGTGTTGTGTGCGGAGCACCCCACTCTGAAACCAGTCCAGCTCCACAGAATTCTTACACAATACCAGCTCATTGCTGAGGTGGGACATCTCCCAATGTGGCAACCAAGCAGTGAAGATGAAGCCTACATCTACAGAACAGGTGTGTGGGTGTGGGTGTGAGTGTGTGTGAGTGTGTGAGTGAAGTGTGCGTTTAAGGTTGATTGTTTAAAAATTACTCTTCAAAATTTTGAAATCAATGTTTTAAATAAAATAAATTACAAAATTATTCTTAAATTCGCCTAACATTATGACCACCTCCTTGTTTCTAGGCTCATGGTCCATTTTATCAGCTCCACTTACTGTATAGCTGCACTCTGTAGTTCTACAGTTACAGACTGTAGTCCATCTGTTTCTCTGATACTCTGTTGGAGTTTTTAGACACTGTGTCCACTCACTGTCCGCTCTATTAGACACTCCTACCTCGTCTGTCCACCTTGTAGATGTAAAGTCAGAGATGATAGCCTCATCTGCTGCTGCACAGTTTGTGTTGGTCATCCTCTAGTCCTTCACTGGTGGTCACAGGACACTGTTGGCTGGATATTTTTGGTTGGTGGACTATTCTCAGTCCAGTAGTGGCAATGAGGTGTTTAAAAACTCCAGCAGCACTGCTGTGTCTGATCCACTCAGACCAGCACAACAGAAAATAATAGTTTGAAATCATTATGTAGGCAAAACCTGCTGTTCATACCAGGAAAACACTTTGATGAACATGAACCTGAATGTTGAAGCTAAATCCACTTAAAGGATTAGTGCATAGGTTTTTTGGTTAAGCTAATCGTCTTTAATTGTAAAGTACCAGTAAGAAAACTCAAATTTCAGTGGAAAGGCAAAGTCTACCCCATCTTTTGATGGCCTGTGTCTGTAAGTGTTTGTAAGTGAGTATTTATGCATGTGTATGTTACAGTGGATCTGCTGGAAAGCTTTGAGAACCACCCTCCTATAGTGTTACCCAGCGCTGGCTTTAAGGTGGACCTGGAGAGTGACAGTGTGGAGGACAGTATCTACAGACAGCTACTCTACATCAGGCACTTCCTGTGGGGTCTCCGCTCCAAGACACATCCAGCCAATGGCAGTGCAGACAGACAGGAAATCCAGGTGTGTTTTCCTCACAAATGTAAATATACCTGAGGCATGAATCACCCTTTACAGCCACAGTCTGTAATTTTTCTGTTTTATTGATGAATAAAACCAAGTAGAGCCCTGCATGTTTGCAGACCTAAGTAATCTACAGAAAAGGTACAAACCTCCAAAAAAATTGGGACAGAATTTGAAATGCTAACTAAACAGAAAGCAGTGATTACTACATTTGCTTTGACCTGTTTTATATTGGGGGAAAAAAGTATAAAAACATGGTAGTTGATGTTTTATCTCATTATCTCATTATCTCACATGTTAAACCCCTTTTCCAAGTACGATGCCTGGAACAAGTTCCAGAAAAAGGGATGGAAGCATGTTAACGACTGTGTTACCTCATCTTTCCTTTTAATAACACTTAAAAGTTATTTGGATACTGAAGACACCGACTGATTCTGTTATACAGGCAGAATTTTTTGCCATTTTAGTTCTACAAGTCTTTAGCGCTGCAAATGTTTCGGGCAGTCATTGTTACATTTTGTTCTTCATAATACACCACACATTTCCAGTGGGAGGTCTGGATCACCAATAGGCCAGTATGGCACCCACACTCTCTGATTACACGGATTGTGGGTTGGCATTTTCATATTGAAATAATCATGACCATCCCAGAAAAAGACAAAAAGGGCAGCATATATTGCTCTTTAATGTATTACTATCTTTCAGCATTTGCAGATGTTCAGGTTACCCATTAATAAACCCTCCATACTATGAGAGACCCTGGCTTTCCAACTTTACACCGGTAACAATCTGGAGTCTTTTCTTCTTTGAGCTGGACAACACAATGTCCATTTTTTTCCTTAAACAACCTAAAAGCTTGACTCATCAGACCACAATACAATACATTTCCACTGTTCATCAGTTGATTTCACACGAGTTTATGCCCAGAGAGCGGTGTTTCTGGACGTTGTCGACATGCTTTCATTTACGTACAGGTCAAAGTGGATTTACAAATCATTGCATACTGTCCCAATTTTTTTTGGAATTGAGATTTGTATTTAGCCTTAATCATCTAAACAGGCTTAAGTGTTAGTTTAAGGAACTACTAACATTATTTTTATACCTTTCTTTAGAAATATTTGCTAATGTTTCTTCAAGCCAGTATGAAATAAGTCACACCTGAATTTTCTTTATAGAAATAAGATAACTATGAACTTTCCTCACAAATGTAGTTTAAAAATAAAAGAGCACAGAATGTTTAAGTTTAAACTAAAGTTCTAAGTTTTAACTAAAAGTATATTCACATATCACTGTTTTTGGAACATAACCTCGTATCTCGAATTTTTGTCGATTTTCAGTTTTTGACATAATTTGAAAAATCATGTCGGCCTTTATATTGTGTGTAATTTTCATGAAGGATGGACTAAAATAAATGACCAAAAATGATTTGGAAAAAATTCTGGTTCCATTGACTTACATTGAAAGTAATGTATGTTTTTTCCTTCTCCTGTAAAGTTACCATTTTGGAGATGAAAGGTTTTGTTCCAACAGCAGCGATATGTAATGTTTAGACCGTGTTTTTGCAAAAAAGTTCTGCGCGATGGTGCTACTCTGAACCTGCACGTGTTTGATGACACGTAGGCACACCAACACTGTTTAAATCTAGGGGAAACGCTGCATGCTGTATTAGTGCCTTGGCTAATCACTGGATCTTGCCAAACATCTCAACCAAACATCTGCTCTCGTTCTGTTTTTAATGTTAGCCTTTGCAAGTCAGGTTTATAAAGTCTGAAATTGACAACCAAGACGAATTCTGAGGTTCAATCCAAACCAAATTGGTAGACACGAGAGTCACACTTAATCTGATTATGAGATTAGCTTTGTAATTAAGCACCTCTCAGATGGACGGATTATGGCCTCAGTGTGCGTATTCTAATCCCTCGCAGAAGAAGTCTCCAAATTTCTGCAGTACAGAAGCGTTGTTTAAAGATGAATTTTATTTTTATTTGGCTGGTTATTTTTTTAGCCAAAGTTCATATCTGTGTAATTAATGCATGTTTAGGCCTGTTTAGGAAGATTATAGGAGCATTTTGGGCCCACCTGTGAAACGTATGGCACTGAGCAGTATTACAGAAGATGCAGTAACATTTTGGCAGCACAACACTTGTTGGTATAGTGTAGTGGGTGCCTTCTATGCTGTAGACTGGGGTTCACTCCCTGCCTGGCTAAGCGTCCTACACTATACCAATAAGAGTCCTTGGGCAAGACTCCTAACACTACCTTCGCCTACCTGTGTAAAATGATCAAAATTGTAAGTCTGGATAAGAGCGTCTGCCAAATTTCATAAACGTAAATGTAAAAGTACATTGAAAAGATTCTAATAATACTTAGTTCAAAACAAACTGGCCAGAGTAGGAGGCTAAAAAGCACCAATACATTGTAGCTACAATAGATTTACAATTTATTGCACTATAATTTGGTACTTGTATTGTCAATATGATACATTTATACAGTCTTTTTTTGCAATAATTGGAATTTCCACTCTATGCAAATATATGGGAAGCTAATATATGGATAACATACTAAAGCCATCAGTTTTTGAATGGAATATGTATATTTGAACTTGCAGGGGCGCCTCTCTGTTTCTGTTGTTTGTCTTCTGGTCTTTCCTATTGTGCTATCCTGGTTCACTTGTCTATACGCTATTCAGATTGTGCTTTATGTTTGAGCAAGTATGGGAAATTCTTCTGGACAAAAACTGAACAACTGCTAGAAGGAAATGCAGAAGGCATTATAATATATAATATATAATAAAGGCAATGTGCCACTGTATGACCGATCATAATGATTCAATTGGAAAAGGAAAATGCTGAGAAAAATTTATGTTTTGAAAAGATCAGATCAGGCAAAAAGTATATTTTAGCCTGACAATGTGAACGTAGCCTTACTCCCAGCTGCTGCATGATGTTTTCCAGCGCGACCATCTTCAGGCCCACAGCAGCCCCCGCCCTGGTGCACCCCAGCGAGGAGAGGGAGAGGGCGAGGTGCGAGACTGCTCCGGGACCCTCGGTGGACGAGGAGAGGGGGCAGGAGCAGAAGACAGACCTTTAGACAGACCACCACACAGCACTCACTACAGAAATGGGACCGCCATGCGCCACAGCAGCCAGACCCACGGTCCAGAGTCTTCCTGTCTGCTAACTCCCCCGAACACACCTCTCTACCCAGAGCTCGCACACTCGCACACTGGCACACAGTCTGCCGTACCTCTTTACCCCGAACACACACACTCACGCATTCACACACAGGCCAACGGATGCGTGCGCTCCACCCCCGAGCACAAGAAGATCAATGGATTCATCAGTAATGGCATTGAAGGTTAGTGGAAGACTCACATTGCAACTTTTAGTTTTCCTTCTTTTAGTTTTCGTTCTGAATGTATGTTTGTGTATGGGTGTCTCTTCAAACAGGGATGCATTTCACATTACAGCAATACACTGCTATATACAGTACTGTCAAAATGGCCAGTCAAGTACATGTTTTCAGGAATAAAAGCCAGAAAAGATACATTTTACAGCTAATTTCACAGAAGCTTCCAGTATTATATACACTCACCGGCCACTGTTCACTGCTTGTTAACACAAATAGCTAATCAGCCAATCGCACGGCTGCAACATGGTGTATTTAGGCATGTAGAGGTGGTCAAGACAACTTGCTGAAGTGCAGACCGAGCATCAGAACTGGGCAGAAAGGGGATTTAAGTGGCTTTTAACGTGGCGTGGTTGTTGGTGCCAGACGGGCTGGTCTAAGTATTTCAGAAACTGCTGATCTACTGGGATTTTCACACACAACCATCTCTAGGGTTTACAGAGAACGGTCTGAAAAAGAGGAAATATCCAGTGAGCGGTCAGTTGTGTGGACGAAAATGCCTTGTTGATGTGAGAGGTCAGAGGAGAATGGGCATATATATATATATATATATATATATATATATATATACACCGATCAGGCATAACATCATGACCACCTCCTTGTTTCTACGCTCATTGTCCAGTTTATCAGCTCCACTTACTGTATAGCTGCACTCTGTAGTTCTACAGTTACAGACTGTAGTCCATCTGTTTCTCTGATACTCTGTTACCCTGTTCTTCAGTGGTCAGGACCCCCATGGACCCTCAGGTACTATTTGAGTGGTGGATCATTCTCAGCACTGCAGTAACACTGACGTGGTGGTGGTGTATTAGTGTGTGTTGTGCTGGTACGAGTGGATCAGACACAGCAGTGCTGTTCAAGTTTTTAAACACTGTCTCCACTAACTGTCCACTCTATTAGACACTCCTACCTTGTCGGTCCACCTTGTAGATGTAAAGTCAGAGACGACAGCTCATCTGCTGCTGCACAGTTTGTGTTGGTCATCCTCTAGTCCTTCATCAGTGGTCACAGGACGCTGCCCACAGGACGCTGTTGGCTGGATATTTTTGGTTGGTGGACTATTCTCAGTCCAGCAGCGACACTGAGGTGTTTAAAAACTCCAGCAGCTCTGCTGTGTCTGATCCACTCAGACCAGCACAACACACACTAACACACCACCACCACGTCAGTGTTACTGCAGTGCTGAGAATGATCCACCACCCAAATAGTACCTGCTCTGTGAGGGTCCATGGAGGTCCTGAACACTGAAGAACAGGGTAACAGAGTATCAGAGAAACAGATGGACTACAGTCTGTAACTGTAGAACTACTACTGTACTGTACTACTGTATAGTGCAGCTATACAGTAAGTGGAGCTGATAAAATGGACATTGAGTGTAGAGTCATAATGTAATGCCTGATCGGTGTGTTTAACATACATATGTATACATTTTTATTTATTTATTTTCCCAGTATTTTGTGTATCCACTCCAGGAGACACACTTTCAGTTTTAAAGAAACCTACACGGATATTTTTCCACACCTCCGAAGCTCAGCCTTATAAGTTGGTCGAATTTTCTGCCTCTTACGATCCAGAAATTCCCAAACACATTCAGTGATATTGAGGTCTGGACTCTGGGATGGTCAGTCCATTTGTTCAGCTTCTTTGTCTTATGTGTCCGCCTCCTTTTCTCAGTGAGGTTCTTCTTGATGGCTACACGTCCTTTCAGACCCACAGCGCTGAGTGGTCTTCTCACATTGGAAGGATGGACAGAAACACCTGTGGATGTTTTCAGATCTGAAGCAGCTTGATTTTCTCTTCTTTCTCAAAGTTCTGTTTATCTGACCACATTTTCTGGAAAATCTGCTCATCTTCTTAGAAATATCTGAGGCTCCTGCGGGAGGCCTCCTGAATTAATTGTGTTTGCAAAATTTTACCACACATATCTAAAGAATTTCACCACTTCTGGCTAAGCAGTAACAGTAAGGACTGGAAACAAGCTGTACATTTTCATTTGTAGAAGAGATTGAAAGGTCCCTGGATTGAGGAATCACCCATATGTTCATGTTTATTTAAGGAAATGTGTGTTGTTGTATGGTTTCTTATGCACATCCATGTTTGCTCAATTTGTCTTACACCAACAAAGAGTTCGGGTGTTGCGTAACAAAGTGTCTGCAACTCGCGTCACTTGTTTTGCCTGAGACCTGGATATCGCATGTTATTGTGAGTGCGTATATGTGTAATACAAACCCTTTAGTCTTGTGCACGTGTGTGTCCACTCCACTAGGCCCTCTGAGTGGTTGTGGCTTACCTTTCCCCGTCCCTCTGCCCCATACCCTGGGCCCCAACTCTGACGCTATCTGTTCCGTCTTTGTAGTGGACCTGGACAAAGGACCTTATGGCCTTGGCATGGGACTTATCGATGGACTTGTGAGTTTCGGCTCTACCCTAAAATAAACACCCTGGTAGTCAGAAGCAATTGGCACCATATAGTACGGCTAGCATGACTTATTTGAATACTTGAGCATTTATTCGTTATGTTATTATCCTTTTTTTAAAGACATTTCATAAACAAATGCCTGTTGTTAATAATGGAAAGGTAGTTTAGTTGAATTCAGTATAAAACCTGATCAGGCATAACATTATGACCACTTGATACTTTGGTAGCCCCCTTTTACCCTGTTCTTCAGTGGTCAGGACCCCCGTGGACCCTCACAGAGCAGGTACTATTTGGGGGGTGGATCATTCTCAGCACTGCAGTAACAGAGTATCAGAGAAACAGATGAACTACAGTCTGTAACTAGAGCTACAGAGTGCAGCTATACAGTAAGTGGAGCTCATGGACAGTGAGCATAGAAACAAGGAGGTGGTCATGATGTTAGGCCTGATTGGTATATTCGTGACAGGCATCCATGTCACCTAGCCAACAAACTGCAATGCTTTCCAACTGGCTATTGAGGCTAAAATGCTAAAAAGTCACATGGGATCACTTAAAATGATCTAAAAGTGTAGTGGTTCTTATCTGAGCTCTGTTTGGTAGGCTACGATCCTCACACCACGACCGGTATACACTGTGAATACTGTATGTCATTGCCAGCTACTCATAATCACAAGTCCTACAATCATCCATACGACCCTGAATCCATATTGATTAACCACCGTTTGTTCATGCATGTGGTGTGATATCAGCAATGCTTTGTGGACTTGTTTGGATTGCAAGTCTTCCGTTAACCTTTAAGGCACTGCAGCATGTTTTCAATGTTTATTATTTTACACATATTTATGAACACACAAACAAAACATAACAACAAACGTATTTTTCCAAAAGATGATGTTAACTATAGCTCATAAAATGGAAGGCGTGTCCGTTACCGTGGCCTATTTTTTTATTTATACATATTTATACCCATTGTGTATATACATGTTCCAGTAACACTTTCTATGAATGTCACGTTTGTAAGCATCTCTAAACACTTTTTAGCATGTTATAAGGCATTCATAAGGCATTATAAACATGGCTGTACATACTTATAGAAATGCATTACATGTTATAGCCATGCTTATTATGCGTTATGAATGGTTAACATAAGTACTGTTCACAACAAATTATAAGAGCTCTTAAGTTGTATTTGTCCGCTCTAAGTAAAGTGAAGCGTACTGGACTAAAGCCTCCTCCAGTGTTAAGAGTGAGCCTTCAAGTTTAAGTATTTACTGAAGCACTAAAACACAGTAAAGCTCATTACAGGCTTCAGATGTCAGAGTTTAAACTAGAGCTGCCCTCAGAGTTTCACCCAATGAGGGAAAGTCAATGTGCACCACTGTTAATGTGCACCACCGTTAGCCTGGCACTGACTTAACACTGCATATCCAATAGAATGTTAGCAGAAATTAGCAGTGTTTGGAGTATCTAAATATTTAGGACCGGGGCCCTAAAGATCCAGCCCTAACCGCACCAGGAAGTAAATAAACTTCGTATTTGTCTTTATGCTGCCTTCTTTAGCACTGACAGTATAACATGTTATTAACACTATTTATACTGCATTATATTAACAATTCATTATGTATAATAAACATGACTAAAGTGTAATTCAGTGTAACTCATTTTTATAAATATTTATAACCATGTTTATATTGCCTTATGCATTATAACATGTTATAACAGTGTTTATAGATGCTTACAAACGTGACATTCATTATAAGTGTTACCCATGTTCCTTATACTCAAAGGACTAAGATATGTAGTACTGAATATCTCAATCTAAAGTCTCGAAGTCTGGTGATTCTCGAAGTCTGGAGACGGTAACATTGTCCATCTATGGTACCTACTCTGTATGTGCAGCACACCCCTCTGAACTCACCTGGAATCTACATCCGCACACTGATCCCTGATGGGCCAGCTGCTTCAGATGGCCGCTTGCATATTGGAGACCGAATCCTGGCCGTGAACGGAACCAGTCTCATTGGAGCCGATTACCAGAGGTCAGCGCCATTCACGCATGCATATGCTCAGCTTCCATCTGTCCTCATTTTCTCTCTCTTGTTCACAGTCACAGTGTACAAATCTTGGCATAGTTACACACATAATCCAGTGTTTTTTCTCACAGTTTCCGTTTTTTTTTAATGATATTGTCAGATTTTTATGTGAAATGTGTGGCTATAAAGTAAGTTTGCAGTAATGACTTCTAATGGACACGGAACTCAATCCAGATCCTGTTCTAGTACGGCTACAAGCACCAAAACTAAGATAACATCATGCTCTTGGAACATTTTGTGAATTTTTCCAAAATGTGTGATTTTGAATGACCGTTTTAAATAATTTTATCTTTGCTGAAATTCATTATATAACTGCTTAGCACTTATTAGCTTGGATTTTCACTTGCCAAATCAAAAATTAAACACATGCCGTCCTATGCAAGAGTTTGGGCAACCCTAGTTAAATTACATGTTGAAATTTTTAAGTTGAAATATACACACATATACAGACATGTTGTAATGGATGATTACTCTTTTTTTTGCTGAATGTGTCAAATTGGGGAAAAAGGAAAAGGCCAAAGTTATGGCACATTTTCTATTTTATGTCTGATTTTTTTTTTTCCACTCCAGCAAATAAATAGAAGTTGCGCGCTAAAATGAAAAGAAAACGACGTATTTCACGTGTGTCCTTGGTAGAGAATGTGTTAGCTTTATTTGCTTGGAAAATTAACCGAACATGCCATTTGGCTGAGGGTGTTCCATGACGGAATGCTGAAATTTAAACCGGAAACCACCCAGAACATTCAAAAATGCCTAGAAAAATAAACAGTCCAAACAGAAAAACATGTCAAAAATACAAGTCAAAACAGATTTGAAAAAAAGAAAATCTACATGAATAGTTTTGAAATGTTAATTTTTCAATAATTAGTCTGGAAACTAAGGAAAAAATAAACATTGTTGGAGGAAAAACACAGGGATATTCCCTTAAAAGCCACCACAATAGAAGATGCCCAGCATTTGATGGTTGGAGTAGCCTATTGAGTAACATCTCTGCCTTCTATGCTGTAGACTGGGGTTCAGTCTGCATGCCTGGTCAAGCACCACACACTATACCAATAAGAGACCTTGGGCTAGACTCCTAACACCACCTTCGCCTACCTGTGTAAAATGATCAAATTGTAAGTTGCTGTAGATAGGAGCATCTGCCAAATGCCGTCAATGTAAGTTTGACACATTCAAGGTGGTGTTGTTGCCCTAGGAAGTGATCAATATCTATAAAAACATATGGACTAACCCTGTGGTCCAGAGAAGTGCAGAACTGATTGTATCTCTATGTCTCTCTTTCTCTCTCTCTGTCTCTTAGTGCTGTAGATTTGATCAGACTGGGTGGAGGACGGCTCCGGTTTCTTGTTGCTAAGTCAGATCCTGAAGTGTCGGAGAAGATCAGTGCCTCTTCCTGCTGAGACTGGGGGTGGGAGGAGAGAGGGAGGCTGCAGGTTTGGTTCTCCACTCTGACAACATGAGAAACTAGAAGCCCTCTCGGTGTTTGGGGGAACGTGTATAAGCACATCTTAAGACACTCAGCGACTACTCTCCTTAACCTCCTATTGCACTCAGAGGAGAGCCTTAGCACAGCAAGACTCTTCAACGTGCTCAGAAACTCAGACCTTTTCTCTCTCTGCCTCATTCGCATCTTGGGGCAGTTTCCCAGAAAAGAGATTTTGAAAAAAGAAGAGTTTGAGGTCATCGCTGCCATATCAAAACTTTCTATTCCATATCAAAATTTTCTATTTCTATCTGTCTGTTGTTTATTTTTTGCTTCTTTCAGTATTATTATTATTATTATTATTATTATTATTATTTTAAACAATTTAAAAACACCAGCTGCTCTTTGTATTGTGTGAACTTATCATGATGAATGGGTCAGTTGAAATGGTCCAGATACAATCTTTAGGTTCATTCAGGTTCAAAACATATTTCCATCTTATATAAAGCAACCATGCGAGATGCAAAGTTTTGTTATGGCAGCGATGATATGCTGCATCAGGCTACGCAAGTTGGAAGTAAAAATGCAAATAAAAATGAAGAGATTTCATAACAAATTTCAGAGATTTGGAGATGAATGTTTTGTTCAGCTTTTTTTTGCTATAAGCTTGAAATTAAATATACAAAATAAGAAAAATTGTAAATTTAGTCCAAATTAAAATGTGCCGTTAATAGAGAATTACATTGATTTTTCAAACTGTCCGTTCAGTTGTTGAGATGTAAATAAAGTCACTTGGAGTGGTTTGATAAGCTCCGGTGGTGGTGATAGGAACCATATGTTCACCTCTAAAAGCTCCCTCACAGAAAATTATTCTAAGAAATGGTTATGAATGCACTGCCCAGTGACTGAGACACTTTTACAGAAAGATTTTTGGCTAAAACTTTTTTTGATTTTATTTTTAACATTCATGGAAAGGTACATGCATTACGTTGTGATAAAAGGCAGAAGTTTTTGGGTTTTTTTTTCCAGATTTAACCACAATTTTACCATAATTAGTATTACATATAAAAATTGAGGCACATGTAGTTTCACTAGTGGTTTTGGATCATAAATATAATGCCTGTATTTGCATCGTAAACATTGGAACACCTCGTTCCTGTCACCAGTATTAAGTTGCTAAGTTTCTCTAGAGTGACCCATTTCACATCAAACCACTCTAAACTTTGTTTACATCTCAACCATTGAAATATATGAAATTTTTGAAAAAAAACAGTGAAATTCCAGTTTAATAACGAGTCTTTGACAGCCTTGCTAAAAAGACACAATGTATCTTGTTTACAGTATCTATCATACATGTCTGGAAAAAGAGCTTTTGCTTGGTAAAATTGTTGAATGTTCCTGATCAATGAAGTTACCTCTACATGAACTCCACAGCTAAATGAATGGTAAACCGCTAAATGAATAGTAAAATAACGTAGACCAAATGGGCTACAATGTTCAGTTTCATTTTTGTATTTATTATGTCTCTTCTTATTTGGCCATCAGTTGCACTGGTTGATGTCAAAATATCCAGTCTTATCTCTGGCCCTACCATCTCTTTTTTCTTTTTTAATTCTTTCATCTCAACGATCATCTCTTTCTTGCACACTTCCATCTTTCTTGCTGTCTTATAATAGTACATTTCCCATGTTAGTAAACTCAATTCCAAAAAGTTGACAGCAGATAAAATGCAAATAAAAAACCATTTGTAAACTTTCTTTTATTTTAGGTATTTCATTGAAAACAACACAAATAACGGACATTTTATTTTACCTTATCAACTTTATTGGTTTATGTTAATATGTGTTCATTCTAAACATGATGTCTAGAACGCATTCCACAAAGTTAGAACAGTCAATGTGTAACTTGGAACTTTGTGAAATGATCAAAAAACCTGCTTTGGAACTTTCCACAGCTAAACAGATTAATAAATAACAGGTGATGCTACTTTGTTTGGGTATAAAAGGAGCATTTATGAAAGGCTCAGTCCACTTTTTTCAAAAAAATGTCCAATAGTTAAAGAAGAAATGTTTTACAGTCCATGACATTTATTAAAGGTTCAGATGTCAGCAACATCCAGAAACACTGTCAACGTCTCTGGGCTAAAGCTCATCTAATATGGACTGACGACTCCACCTTTCAGACTGTCAGTGTCATGTTCTCCAGGCCTGAGGGGAAAAGGACCATCTTGATTGTTACCAGCATAAAAGTTCAAAAGCCAGTCTGTCATGGTATGAAGGAGGGTTTTACTGGGTAACCTGCACATTTGTGAAGGCAGCATTAATGTTGAGGGGTATATATGCAATTTGGATATACATATGCTGCCTTCTAGATGACGTCTTTTTCAGGGACATTCCTGCTTCTTTCAGCAGAACAGTGTGGCTTCGTAGTAAGAGAGCGCTGGTGCTAGACTGGCCTGCTTGCAGTCCAGACCTGTGTGACATGATGTATTATGAAGACCCTGAAATATTGAACAGCTGTAGTGTTAAATAAGAAAGGAGAAAAAATTTCCACTTTTCATAACTATGAAAATTGCTGCCCTCATTTCCCAAAGGATTACTAAACGTTGTTAAAAGAAAAGATGATGTAACAAAGTGGTAAACATGGCCTGTCCCAACTTTTTGTAACATGTTGCAGGCATCAATTTTAGAATAAGCATATGGATAAAAAACTACAATACCATTAATTAATAGACACATGAAATATCTTCTCTTCATACTGTTTTGAAGTGAACACAGGTCATAAAGAATTAGCATAATTAATATTTTTTTTCCTTCTTTATTTAGATTTTTCTTACTGTCCTAACCTTTTTGGAATTGATTTTGTTATATTCAGATTTTGCAGCTCATTTCTTTTTTCTGTCAGTCCTCATTAGAAATTGTCAGAACCGTGCCATCGCTACCTCTGCAGTAGCATTGACTTTGAAAAACAGAGGGCACACGTTGGAGCTGATTATTATATATAAACCTCTGTTGTTGCAGTAGTCATATGTGGTTTGCTATGGTAACAATTCCTAATCGGGGCTTTAAACTCCTCATATCTGCTTATACTTGACATGACGAGTCTTACGAAGATACACAAATATAAAGATGAAAATGTAAAGCTAACATTTTTATTTGTAATTGAACAATAACTCTGCACAAGTTTTACGATATGCAAAAAAATGACTTATTTTTTTTCCCATCATTTCATGTTTGTATATTATCTGTATTGGTATATTTCATAACTGCATTTTGTTTTCTCAATTAAACTTGTATTTGGAAGATTTATATGTCAAGCTACATTAAAATTAAACTGAACACTGGGGGAAAAACAATGTTGTGGTCATTGTAAGATTTAAACTGATCAAAATTTAATTGGTCACACTTTATATTAAGGGTGAATAATGTAAATAAAGGGTTAGCTGCACATTAATAATACACACAACAGTGTAACTACAAGTGATGCATTCACTGTTACAGATTTGTTACAGTAGAACAGCTTCTGTAAATTCACATGTATCAAGTATCTTCATAGTTTCCCTTATGTAATTACATTTGTAACCGGGTGTTTTTCCAGCAACACTTTTGTAACAGATGTGTAATTACTTGCACTTTGAGAGTACTTCCATTGCATCTGCACAGGAAATGCCAACTTTCCGAGCATTTAGCTAGCTGAAGTGGTATGCTTGTGTTGTGATATGATAAACAAAATTTCTGGCTTTAAACTGTTCCATAATGAGCAATATTTACTGTGAAATTACAGATTGGTACTAATCCATGCGACTTGATCAGTAACTACATAAAACGTACACTTTAAAAGAAGCGGGGAGCTCCTATATAGTTCCTATTTAAGTCCAGTAAAATTCCAGATCCAGATTGTTTTGGGGTCAAATAATACAAACACATATATTTAATTAATTACATTACTTATACTTTTCAAAATATGTAAACATCTGTTGTTTCTGGGAAAGTCTAAAGCCAGAACTTTGGTTACCATGTCACAACATAGTCATGCAACCAAACAATTGATTTACAAATAAACTGCACTACTGTAAAATCCATCTGTAACCAGTAGTTACGTAGTGGTTGCAGATATTTTTAAACTACATGGTTATTAGTGACAGTATAATGTTGGACCATTGAATCTGAAGGAGGTGATCTTAGAGCCCACCACCAGAAGAGGGCACTAAAGGTCTACCAGTAGACCACAAGGAAGATGCAATAATGAAGGCCAAACCACAGAATGATAAGGACAAAATTAATTTGTTTTGTCCAAATACTGCAAAACAGTGACTGTGCAGTCACAGCATTAAGGCAGGGACCATGATGAAACACAGTACAGCCATGCATAAGGTGGCCACACAAAAATGCAGTCATATAATGCAGTTTTAGATTAGTAGATGTCTTCAAACTGGCCATCACAAGTTTCTAGGTTAAAGTCCTAAATAAAACAGATGGCTATAACTGATTTCCTGAAACATACATGCTATAATATCACACTTGAATATGCACGATGCAAACATTTAGGGCAGTGGTGGCTTAGTGGATATCTGGGCAATTGATCATATTGTTTTGGGTTCAATATCTCGGTCCGGTAAATTACTACAGTTGGGCCCTTGAGCAAGGCACTTTACCCTCTGTGTTCCAGGGGTGTCATGTCATGGCTCACCCTGCGCTCTGACCCCAGTTTCTTAGTTGTGATATGCAAAGAATTTCAGCGTACGGTGCAAGCATAAAGACAATAAAGATACTTAACAAAAGAAGTCAATTTGATAGACTGTAGGGGTCTGTACAAACCTCTCCACAGCCCTACGCTTTCCGATGTTTCCAATTTTTTTTAATGAATCTGTAAAAAATTAGGAAATGTAGGTGCTTCCAGAATAATGGATAAAACTGTAGATCAGGGAAGGTCTGGTCATTTGCTGATTAGTCAGGTCTGGACTAGAGTTGGGCACCACTACTGTGGACTGAAAAAGCTGTATAACTTTGAAAACATTTGCGTTACAATAAAACTGCCACCCAGAATTCCTCATATTTCAAAAGCGGGGATCAAATCTTAAGACGAATGACCTACCTTCCAAAAAACATATTCTATGTGTATAATTACTGTACACATATATATTTAATTACAACTTCATTAAACTTCATGCAACTACATTAAAAAAAATCACATTTCAGACTACTTTATCATATTTTAATGCACACTGTAGAAGTTATTGTTAAACAAAATAACAACTGATGAGAGATTCCCATTTTTTAAAGCTGGTGTATATTTAAAAAAAAGGACTTTTTCATAGAAACATTTTTCAAATGAGTGAAAACTACCTTGAGTGTCCAGTAGGGGGCACAGTTGCCATAGAAATTCAAGGGTGTCTAACAGAATCATTAAGCTGGTTTTAAATTCATGCTCTTAGCTGTGTAATGTAGCACCCTGAGCATTTTACAACAATAAGGCAATCTTTTCCTCTATTTTTTTCATTAGTCACCAAATACTGTACTTCTTTGATATTCTTGGTTGTTCCGCATTAGAGAGTGTATCCATTGGAAGCAGGGAGAACTCTCGGCCTCTTACAGTATTTATTTCCTTGCATTTTCTATGCATTCCCACATTGATTAATGACTTTGTTTACTGAAACACTAGGGGTTAAAATAGGTAGGCAATATTTAGTCTTCTACGGTATCATATCTCCAAACAGATACACCATTGTCAGAGTTCCTAGTCTCTAGATGCAGCCCATGCAAGTACACCACCACATAATATTGTGCAAAGATATTTTCCGATACTTTCTCATTGGTGTTGGCAAAGTGTCCATTTGAGCTTCTAAACCAATCAACAGACAGCTTTGGGCTGAACCTGTGGTCTTGGCAGCACGTCTGAATTCCAATTGAATTTCCCCAGTTGCAAAGGCTACCTCGGCCTCCTCGCTGACAGGTGTAAGATTAACTTTGTTAGGCGCAGACTCGTCCGTGCGCGACAAATTAAATTAATGGAACAAATTTCCCCCGTAATTAAGATAAAAATTCATGTCAGCTATAACCTTGCCGAGCGCTAATTATGTACAAATGATTTATCATCTGTTTCGGCCGGAATATTAATCTTCACCTCTTCTCCAGCCGCTGCTAGTGTTAAGAGATGAGGCTTGATTAACACTGACAGTTCCGGTAACGGAAGAAAGCCATGTAGAGCCAGGCAACGAGGATTGCCTCCTTAGTTCGAGCCTGCTCGCTCCCTCACTCAATTAGCAGCTAGCGGATGTGCAGGCAAGCAGAACCTTTCTACAGTGACTAAATACCCAAGCTTTCACACACAGAGCCACAATACAAAATCGTTGCCATTGTCGGCATTGGGGCTCACACAGCCGTGAAAAAAACAAAAACAAAAACCTCACTGTTTTGATTCGCTTGCTTGAAATGTCAGTAGCTACAAATGAGGCTAGTTGTATTCCAAACGCTAAAAGTAATAAGATGCCGCATGTCTCCTAGTGTTCCTAAGGTGCCTGAGCTTGAATGTGTTGGAACAGGCTCTTCTGTAGAACCATCTATGGGCCCCATTGTCACAATAAATTACAAATCACACTATGAGGTAGGATTTCTACCCTGTTATTGCTTGGACCAGCACAAATACATCCTCCAAACTCGTTTTGCCGTAGAAAAAGCCCAGTTGTAAGGCTAACCTGACAAAACGAGGCACAGCGTTTCAGTTTGCCAGCATCCTCTATCATCATGTAAGGGTTCCAATATGGCATGACAGGACGTTAAGCTACTTCATAGCAATGAATGGACTTGCTAACTGGACTTCCATTGCAGGAAATTAGGGTTAGAGTAGAAAGAAAGCTGTAGGTGTAACACCAAAGCTGGTCCCAGGGGACCAGGCACTTTTATGCTGATCTAGAGCAAGCTTCCATGCTCTAATCTGTTCTTTGAAAGCAATCCACCAAGTGGTTATGATGATACCCAAATGAACCGAACGGACTTCGATGTAATCATCAGCAATAGCACTGACTCTCTTTGCCGTGCAATGTTAGTAAAGAAATCAATAAACCGTAAGAACAGGTTCAGCGCCTTTGTTCCGGCTCACTTTGAATTACCTTGGTTTTTTGTGAGCAACCCTTTCATGAAGGAGGATCTTCAAATATTGGCTTACATGAGGTTTAAAGCTCGTTCCCCACAGGAGGGGTTGACGTGATGATCAGGCAAGACCAAGGTCTAGTAATGGTGGATCAGTTTGAGGCAGGCGCTCAGAAGCAGATTTATTCACGGGCGCTGACACTCGGTCTATATACTGCTGATAACAGTGAAGACCCTGGATACTGCGCTCAGCAGCGGATGATGAATGGAGTGCCTGGCCGTAATTACTTATCGTTTCAGCCTCTCCTTCTCTTTCCCCCTCTCTCCTCCCCCTCTTCTCTGCGACAGAAGCACCGTCTCTGCCCTCCCTCTTTCTCACCGGCTCCCCTTCCTTTCCCCCCTATCTTGGCAGCAGGACTATCACAATAAGCAATTACAACACATTGTCTTGCAGCACAAATTAATTTATGGAGGTCCGATTAAAATGGTAGAGTATTATACATGCTGTATTCATGGGCTGTCATGAGGTTTCTGAATGGGTATTTGTAAGGGAATGAAGGATAATATAGGGAACGTAACTTGTCCTGCAGTACCCTCAATTTGGGCTTGCTTCTTGATGGCTGCTGCAAGAAGAAGTATGTTCAGCCATAGATTTGTCTAAGTCACTGGAATTGCAAGCACTTCTTGTGAAATGTTAGCAGGTGCTCCTCTGGGCTAGTTATGGGCTATTCAGTGTTTTGGCATGACCTTTCCTTTGGGAATCTTCTTCAACGGAAATCTATTGGCATACACTGCTTGCAAGTAGAGTCCAATATACGGTGGAACAACTCTCAGCATTTATGAAAGCCCCATGGCTTGTTTGATTTGAACGTTTCCTTAAGGTCTTCACTCAGTGACCATGTACGGCCTGGTCGTTAGAACTCACTATATATTAGTACCATTAATGACTACACAATATCTAGAGGCATTGAGGGTCTTACAATCGATAGTGTCATGTTGACAGGGGCATTGATAGAAGTGTTGAAATGCCCTCAACAAAGGTTTGCTGAATCCAGAAGAGTTTGAGCAAAGGTCATCCTGCTTTCGATTGTGTCCAATCACAAGTTAGTCAGCAAGGACTTCACACCACCTGGTGGGTTGGTATTTCAAGCCATTGTTCGCTGATACAGGCGTGTCAAACTAGGGAACTTCTGGTGCAAAGTGCTACGGAGATTAGCTTTTATCTTCATCTAACACTCTGAATTCAGTTCATTGAGACCTTGTTAATTAACTACAGAGCTGAATAAGGTGTTTCATGAAGTAGCATGAAGTCAGTGTTTTGATCCGCCAAGACTGACACATCTGCTCGAACATGAGAGCCAGATGGACTGTACCTTACTTGTTAAACACTATAAGCAATGAGCAAAAAATCTCTTGATTGGAGTTCTCATCGCTGTAAAAGGTTCTTGGCTTGGGTGTAGAACAGTTGAAGATCTAGAAATTTCTAGGGAACTTCTACATCATGTGGAGGTTCTTTAAAAAAACGTTCTTCACTCTCCCCCAAAATTGTTCATCAGGCAACCAAAAGATGATTATTTTTAAGAATGCACCTCGATGTGTAGAGTTTCACCAGCTCATCCTGAACTGGAAATTTGCAAATGATTAGCAGTCGGTAGAATCCAACGAAGAATATGAAAATTCCCAGCATTCTAGAACCATGAATGCACCTTGTACCTTGAATACCTTGACTGAATGGATAAGGGTGGTTATGTAAAAGTCCAGTGAGCCGGCTTAACATTACATCCTACTACTTTCTTTTCCCAAGTATCAGAGTAACATTCCATGAAATTTCCTTACTAGCTTGTCCAGCCTAAACATGAATGTTAGGTAACTGTCTCCAGATTGTCTTCACCTAATGTATGTAATCCCATTGAATTGGGGATTTTTGCGTGGAACACTCGTTTAAGAAAGAAGGCCCTGTGTACAAGTACATTATTCTTCATGGGCATCACAACTCTTTGTATAATGATGTATGTATGCTAATGGAAACTGTGCTTGTGTGTGAGGGAGCGTGTGCATGTACACGTGTCATAGGGTGAGGGCACACACATGATCAGGAGGGCGACTTACCCCCTGTCGAGGGTGAATAAATCCATTTTTAATGACAGTTGCTTGTCCTAATAATCCTCCCTGCAGCAGGTAGGCTACAGCATATGGGGCGACTGTGATATGGACCATCGCTGCAGTCAACGCGTGTTTGTTGTGTGTGTGAGTCAGTGCAGGTACCGAGGCCGACACGACACTGTGTGTGTGTGTGTGTGTGTGTGTGGGCCAAGGTCCAGCACCTGCCATGCAGGCAGCAGGCTGTCCTTGAGGCTGAATAGCAGTGGAAAAAAAAAACACACACACAAAAAAAAGAATAAATTCCCCTCTCTTTTATACACACACAGCCACCAGCGGCATTGTGTTGCATTTCCACTATGGCACTATTGCGAAACGTGAAAGGTACCACTAGTTCATTTCCCTGTGATTTATTTGCGTATCAAAATGAGATCTGCTAGAGAGGAAATGATGCTGGGGCTCAAGTACAATAGCCCGTTCCATTTAAATATGATTAAAGACACCATATCTCGAACGTAACAGCAATAACTCTTTTTAAAAATGAAATAGACATAGCGATACTTCTAAGCCTCTATGTATAATTTTACAGTGAGCCCTGTTTTTTTTTATCTGAGTTAAGCCAAGTTTTAAAAGCCTTAAAAAAATGAGTAATCTATCAGATGTACTCAAATGAATTATTCTGTTTGAAGAGACATGGTGCTTTGCAAAAATATTACAAATGGCAACGATATTTTTTATCGCAAATTTGCAATTTAACATTTAAAGTCAAAATTCATTATTTGTCAGCATATCTTTATGTATTCAAGCCATTCAGATGAGCAAATGGTACCATGTTTTTTTAGGTTGGTTTGATCAGGCTGGTTGGATTAGGATGTATACTTTGACTTAGCCATTGCAGAACGTTCACCTTTTCGTTGTTCAGCAACTCCTGTGGTGCTTTGGTCTTTGGCTTGGGATTATTGTCCTGATACCTTTAGGTATCTCTCTGTATTTTGCTCCTTCAACTTTAAAAAGATGGTCAGTCGTTACTAAGGAAAAGCATCCCCGCTGCATGAAGCTGCCACCACCATGCTTCACTGTTGGGATGGTGTTTGTTGAGGAATGGTCAGTGTAGGGCTTGTGCCTCATAGAGGGATTTGAATAGTAATTTTACAGTGAATAGTGAATTTTTTGTCTCTGACCATCTCAGATGAATGCTCTTTGGTCTTCACACCTTTGACCACTGGTTACTGCATCTTTTATCCAGAGGAGGAGATCTTTTTTAACAATTCCCAAGTCAATTTTAAGCCAATTGTGTCTTTGTTACGCCAATTTCTTACATCTGTGTAAACTCGGACTTTCCACAGCACTAGGGTTGGATACTTATCCAAGCAGCATTTTTTCAGTTTGTAATTTTTGTGATAATATTGTCATACCTTAACTAATATTGCTAATTGAATTAATTTAAGGGCCAGTCTTTTACAATAAAATATGACACTATAAAAAAAATCAGTATCATTTGGATTTCAAATGAATTACTATACATAAATGAAATGAGTCTGATTTTAAAGCAAATTTTAAATACTTTTGCAATATAATTCAA